>NW_026732269.1:255000-362554 GCF_028476545.2 Physella acuta
ATCAATACAGTGATCTAACCCATACCTATCACTATGTTAAAAAATGATCTTTAAAGAACGCAAAGAAGCAGTAGTTAATTAAAAATATATGATCTGAACTAAAAGATCAAAACTTATTCCAAATGTTTTTTTTCTAATACATCGAAAAGCGTGGTTTATACCAACTCTGTTTTTAAAAACGTTCATTATGCTGCAATACTTTAGCATTTATGATGACGATATTTTAAATTCTGATTATAGACAAAAACGTTTTGTAAATACAAATAGTGTTAAACAATTTCATTATATTCTAAAGTAATTATTTATTTGTTTTGACATTTATAATTAAATGTGTAGATATATACATATTTATATTAAGAGAGTGATTATTTCCTCTATTTCACTTGTCTTAAATAATTTCCCAGGAATTATTATGTAAGAAACTTTTTTTTACGAAAATCACATAACAGATTGTGTTACATTCGTTGTTTTTGGTTGTAGTGTGTGTATATTTTTTTGTTTGTTTAGATTGATACAATTTTTGTTTTGTCGGCCTACATTGTGTGATTTTCTTATTTCTTCAGAGTGCTATTTTCAATTTATTTTACATCATAGCGAAGTAATGACAGACAGCTAGTAATTATATATATATATATATATATATATATATATATATATATATATATATATATATATATAATACACGTATATAGAACGTGTTAAAAATTCGGCGCCTGTTTTTGCTCTTTTCGCTCCCCCTACAACGAAAACCTGGATACGCCTCTGCTCTGTAATGAACGATAAAATAATTAACACAAACAAATAAACACTCGCTATTCTATTAGAATATTTAGTAACTCCTTATTTCAATGTACTTCCTTGTTTTCTAAAACTGAGCTATTTCATTGTAAACAATGCCTGTTCTTGGATCATATTTATCAGTGCACGGGTTTACCTACATTACCGCCCAGTACGCCTTGAGTGTAAGTAAATCACTCACCTTAATATCATGGTTAATCACTCACAGCCTAGGTGTAAGGGACTTAGAGTGGCGCTCTTGTGAACCTATTACAGTACTGCAGGGGAACCGCGCACGGCCCCTAGCTCGGTTTAATCATCGAATGTCGTGAGCTGCCATATCAATATTGTAGAGTGATCCTTAAAACTAACATAGGTGCGTAGTGGTCGAGGAATAGCACAGGGCGCTAAATCGCACCCTGCAGAGACGCCAGAGGACGCGCCCAATTCGATTTAGTGAGCAACTGTATTGAATCCATTGTCTATCGCGCTGTTTAAAAAAAACAACAGCGCCAATCGTGTTTTTAGTGTATACACTTTTTTTACTTTCTCGTATATACGAAGTAGGCCTATAGAGAAAGTCTTGTAATCGTGCAAAAAAAAATCGAGATTTTTACAAATCTCGACGTTTTCCACCTTACGGATACGGAAAAACATAATTTTGCAATCTTGTCCGTATGTCTGTGTGTCTGTGTGTGTGTGTGTGTCTGTGTTTAAACACGATAACTTGAGCACCGTTACAGCTAGGTTGATGAAATTTCATATATAAGTATTTTATCAAAATCGTAGATATGTATCAACTTTTGAGCGATTTCCGATAACTGGAAGTGGTACTTTTTCTACTTTGAATTTTTCAAAAGCCTATAACTTGAGTACTATTTCAGATTGATAAATGAAATTTGATATGTACGTAAAAGATCTAATTCTCTACCTTCTGTCAAATTATTAGTAATTTCGGTTTACCGGAAGTACTTATTTACGCTATTTCCGATTTCTCAAAAAACGCATGTAAATTTATAAAGTACTAATAATATTGCGCACTATTATGCACATTAATTTGGCGTTCACAGGTGTTCAATTCTTTTTTCTTTTCAAGACATTATTTTTAATATCTAGAATTATTTACTTCAGTGAAGTTCATAGGGGTTCTTATTTTTCCTTTCTATTGATTCAGGTTTCTTCATTGCTCAGATAATTAGATAATTAATAATTAGGTGATTAACATCGGTTACAATTTAAATAATGGGACGGGTGGTCGAATGGTTGAGCGTTCGACTGCTAACCTGAAAGCTAGAGTCTAGTCCACCCAACTCTGAGGGTACATTTTTTACGTCAGTGTAAGTAATGGTAGCTGGGCATAGTGCTCACCACACTATCCCTTCATATGCCGAGGTCACAGAAACACGTGAACTCTACTTCACATGCATTTCATCTCTTTATTCTTGTATTTGTTTTATATTTTATTGTTATCTTACTGATATCCAATTAGCTGTGTTAATTAATATACGCCACTTAGTTTCTGTTGCCAATCACTGAATAGAACAAAACAAAACGAACCTACAGGTATCGATTATCAACTCACCATATAATCATTATTATCCAGTGTTATAGGCACCGGGGTCTACGACAAATTCCCAAAAGACAATTGCCCGAATGCCGTTTGCCCAAAGGCCGATTTTACCGAATGGACATTTGCCCGAAGGCCGTTTTCACGGAAACGGTGTGTGTGTGTGTGTCTGTGTGTCAGTGGCGTAGCTACCGTAAAGCTAGAGTAAGCAAGGCATATGGGCCCAAGGCAAATAGGGGTCCTTTTCCCTCTTTAATTTTTAAAAAAAACTTTTACATTGGAATGTTCATATTTGTATTATAATTTTTTTTTTTAAAAGAAAACGAAAATCCTGTCTCTTTTCTACTGTAGAAACTATAAAACAAATCCCCAAAAAAGCCCCCCCCCCCCCAAACCTTTCTTACTGTGGAGCGGTGTGGGATGGGGGGGTTGTACAAGGCCCATCGGTATTAATTACACTATAGGCATTGTTGCATTGTCGGGAAAGCCGTTAAGATAATTAGCCTATAAACATGCACCTACAAATACACAACTATGGACGTAAAAAAAAAATCCACAATTAACGTAGGGGCCCAAAAATAATTTTTGCATAGGGGCCCAAAAATCCTAGCTACGCCACTGCTGTGTGTGTCTCTGTGTGTGTCTCTGAGTGTGGGTGTGCGCGTGTGTGAATGTGTGAGTGTGTGTGTATGAAATGAAAAAAAATAAGTAAACAAATGCTAGTGAAAATAGGCTAGTATTCCAAGATAGGACCAAAAAAGTCAACTTATGGGGATTTTGCAAAATAATTTATACACGCTTAGCATTTGTATTAGGCGGCTCTCTCAGTATTATCTAAGCCACCGAAGCTTGGACATCCGCATAAACATGTGAACCATAAACTAGTCTAAATCCATCAGGAATTTAAGAAAGGACTAGATCTATATTTCACATGCAATTAAAAGAGACGAAAAATGACTTCTAGAAAAGCTCTTTTACAGAATATAAAAGAGAACATAGAATTTCTCAAACTACCCAATGTAGAACAATCATGAATATTTACAGGATATTTAAATACTAGTGACATATCGCGTTAACTAAAAAAGCTCAATATTAGGCTAGCAACGCTTTTGTCTAACATATTTAGATAGGAGTGTTTCAATTTTTTAGAGTCACACACCAATTGAATCAGGTGGCGTCTGGCAGAGATCGATTTGGCGCCCTGTGCTATCATTATCATGTACGCGCTATGGTGCATACTTTCGTTTTAAAGAGTGCGATAAGCTGTGGGTAAAAATGTTTTCCTATTGTCGTTTACTAAATGGACACCAGCGAGAAAAGTCTCAAAGGTATTTGAGAGGTGCATAAATCAATTTAAAAATCAGTCACGGCGTAGTTACAATTAATATGGTTATAAAATCCTGTCTGTATGGTTTTTTTTCGGACTTTACTAAAGATTGGGTGTATTTGATGTTTTTAAAATTTTCGGTAACTAAATAAAATTTAAAAAAAAAGCAAAAACAAATTGGTTTTCACGTGTAATGGCGACATAAACAATGGCCGGCATAAATTTCATTGTACACATTGTAAGCTAAAAATAGAAAAAATAGGTCATGGTATTTAAATTTGCATAGTTATTTAAAAACTTGATCTGCAAAGTTTTGTAAACAAAATAACTATAAAGTGGGGCTGTCAGAAATCGATCACGGAGTTCCTTTACAGCCAATCAATGTTTGTCTTACGAAAGTGAAACATCGGGTTATAACTTAGGCTTGATGAAAATAAATAGAAATGTAGCCTTAAACTCAACAAATTATTTTCAAGTTCTCTGGATCTGCAACTTGTATAGCATTGATTCTAAATATATTACATTTCTGAATTAATTTTAGGCTTAAGTTTTTAATAAAATGTCATCTTTTATTAGTTTTATGGTCCTAAATCTAAAAAAGCACATTTTTATTCCATGTCAACAACATTACGGAAGGAATCTCGTCAACTCGCTGGTGTCCATTGAAATTAGGGCGTCCTGCGGCGCCCATACAGGGTGCAATTTGACTTT
The DNA here is from genome assembly GCF_028476545.2 of Physella acuta. Lineage (NCBI taxonomy): Eukaryota > Metazoa > Mollusca > Gastropoda > Physidae > Physella > Physella acuta. Next base: position 259,383 of record NW_026732269.1, read on the forward strand.
GTGTTTGTGTTTGCGTTTGTGTTTTCTTTTGTGTTTGTGTTTAGTTTTGTTCTGTTCCCAAGTGCCGGAGTACGGGTATGCAGGTAGTAATATCATGTTGACACAAGTGCTGTAGTTTGTTATGTAGAACATTCAATATTTCATTCCTCTTTTTGTGTAAATATACATTTGGAGGGTTTTACACTTATCTTTCAATATTAATAAATTAATCATATCAATTATTTATTTACAAAAACATCTACAATTATTTTATAATAACTAGAGAAAAGCTAATTTATTGGATATTAAATTGCAATACTATCTTTTGTAGATAGCGCCAATGAATTACGTGCGTTAGATTAACACGATTATAATGCTTTTAGCTACACTAATTGACTTTGATGTTTAAAAATCCAATATTCTGTAAACGATCCTAAAATGTAAAAAATCTTGAAATTTTAATGTGAATGTTGATTAACTGTCATTAGCTGTTAAAATACATTCAAAGGTAAGCATGAGATGATACATTTTATTAGCTGTCTTATTTTTGTTTATGTTTATCATCTCTCAAATGTTTCGATGCATGGTTGAGTGGTATGGATAAGGAGTTGCATGTATGTGATGACACTGGTTTAGATTGAAGTCAAGTAGATTGTAGAAACAGACTATAGTTTAGTTAAACAGACCGATGGAAATACAAGAGCTTGCTTATCGGTCGCGTGGGACGGTCAGATGGCCACTGAAGCGTGGGTCAGACAGTTGGTGATAGGTAGCGGTAGAGACGGCTGGAGATATGTAGAGCTAGGGAGCAGTTAGAGGGTAAAGAAGTAAAAGTTAGAATGTAGTGTGTTTAGGGATGGTCATGGGAGGGTGCAGTTAGATAAAGGGTGTAGTTATTATTATTAGTATTAGTAGACAGCATAATATAGTATAGACGTTAGGTCGAAGTAGGAAATTGATTGTTTAAATAAATAACAGTATATCTTGAATTGGACTTGTGTGTGGTGATTTCACAAATCTATAACCAATCGGGTTTCATCTCTTTCACCCCTACCCTTACAACAGGTGGGTGGTCAACTCATCTTAATCACCCCCACCCTCACAATGTCCAATCCGACATCTTTACACTTTAACCAATTTTTTAAATATGGCTACAACTCACAATTCAGTTGCTCTTCCTCTGCTCTACAACTTAAAAGCTAACTCTCTATTTGCCCTCTATTGTACACAGTACACAAGTTCGTACAGCCTTCCTCAGCGCTAAACCAACCAGATCTATTTCTATGTCAACACTGACTCCAGCATGACTCTTTCATATTTACTTAATACTGGTTAAGAATACAGGCCTAGTAAATTTTAAAAATCTTTAACATTTCTTAAAGCTATTTTTCGGTTTTAGATTCTTTTCTTTGCAAACATAAAAAGTTTTATTCTATATTCTGCAGCTGAAATGAATAGTTTATATCCTTTACTTTGACATCATTTGTTCGTATTTTTTTTTAACGAAGACTGTGTCCTACAGTAAGGATTGTTTAACTGTGTAAGTGGTTTGAGCAGTCCGATTTAATACCATATTCGAATTCCATTACCATATGAAGATACTGTAAACGTGGGCAAGCATTATACAATTATTCATCTAGACAACACAGGTGACGACTAATCAACAAGATGAAATATGGTATCCTCTTCTTATATTTGTTTCGTACTGGATTCACATAAACCCATTTTCCAAGACGAAGAAAATCAGACTAACTCACATACAATACACAGCAACCAGTCTTTACATAAAAACGCCACTGTCACACTATACGCGTCATCATTCCATGAGTTCAACATACCTTTCGCACCAACATTCACTCTCTGCAATCTATACTTGGAACATGCATCATACAAGGAAAAACTTGCATTTTCTAATTTAATTATGTTCTATTAAAATGACATCCTAAAAATCGTAAAAGTAGAATACATATTATTAGTTCTTGCAATATGGAAAATTATTTATGTCAAATGTTAAGGGTTTGGGAAAGTTTCGTTACGTTTTCTATTATGAAAAGTTTTAACAGCAGTCTTTACATAAATTGTTTGTCTTTTTGAAGGTAATATAAAGAAATCGCCAATTTTAAAATTAACATACCATCGTGACGACGCAAACCTTGTTATCACATTTGATGGTATCATGCATATGATGGTTATAACCTATGTCTAGCAAATAATAACTCTCGCATAATATGTCCATGGTTACTCTGTCCTGCTTCTTCTATTGTGTAGGCATTCGTAAAAGTGTTGTTGTAGTAACGCTATGAACGAAAAAATGTCTGTGATAACTTGCCTGAATAGTAAAAAAATAAATAAATATAATTCGCTCAGCTAAGCATAACAAAATAAGCATAATAAGAGTAATCATTTTGTTTGAAGAACTTCTCTATGTCATAATAGTCATTATGTCACTTAGTTAGATGGTATCAAAAATTGGACTCCGCTAATTTTAAAAACGAACAATTCCTTTTTATCAAATGTGTTGTTTTCTATCAATTTTTGTGCTATTTCTAGGAACTGGAAGTCGTACTCCTCTTCTTTCGGTTTCTCAAAAGTCGATAAGTTGAGTACGGTTTAATTTTGATATACAAAATTTTACAAATATGTATTACATATAGTTTACATATAAGTAAACGAAATTTTATATCTATAGTATAAAGCTCAATTCAGTAATTGGCGGACATATTTTAAATACCTCCTTTTATTTATTTTTTTTACACTGCACGTACTGTTTACTAAATATTTTTTGTAATCAATAACAGTTTAGAAGCCGCTCCTAATTGTCCTCTATGTTTACTTCTAACTTTCCGTTTGCGGATAAGCTTTGGTTATTATAGTCGTTTACTAAATTGAATCAGGTGCGTCCGCCGGCGCCCCGGCATGGTGCTATTTGGTGCCCCCGGCCTTCCCGTGTTTGCTTTGGCGACTACGTTCGCATAAGTGAGTGCAAAAACTATGAATAAGTTGGGGTAATATAGTCGTTTACTAAGTTGAATCAGGCGGTTTGGCCGGCACCCCAGCATGGTGCAATTTTTTGCCCCGAGCTAGACTGTGAGCACTTTGCGTTTTTGTTCGCATTAAAATGTGTGTTTATGTTTGCGTTGATTTGCATTATTTTGAGTTATTGTTACCGTTAAGTTTGCGTTTGTGTTTCTATTTGTATTACGTTTGTGTTTGCTTTTTTGTTTGCTTTTGTGTTTTCTTTCTGTTTGGGTTAGTGTTTGCTTTTACATTTGGGTTTGTTTTCCTTTACTTTTTTGTTTGCTTTTACATTTGGGTTTGTTTTCCTTTACTTTTTTGTTTGCGTATGTGTTTGTGTTTTCTTTGTGTTTGGGTTTGCGTTTGTGGTTGGGTTTATGTTTTGTTTCGTTTGTGTTATTTGTGTTTGTGTGTGTGTGTGTGTTGGTTTTGGCTGGTTGTATTTAGGCTAAATTCGAAAAGTAATGTATTTCCTAAACCCGGGCAATGCCGGGTATAAGCTGATTGCTAAACACACACGCCATGATCCTTTACAGATAAGTTTTTTTACAGAGGCCAGTGCAGGGCCTGGCCGGGACGGCTAGTATTAGTTTTGCTGTTTGATATCCAAAAATGCTACTTTATTACACTTTCAGTTTCTAAAATACCTATATCATGAGTATGGTTTCCCTTGGGTTGACAAAATTTTCATAGGTATAATATCTTAGTCATTATTTTCTGTCTAATGTTGAGTGATAATCGGTGACCGGGAGTTGTACTTTAATTTTCCGATTTCGAAAAACAAAAACACCAGAATTCGATTATTTTACATTAGACTTTTTAACAAAATACTTTTTTCTTCTATATGTTTTCTTAAAATACGAGAGTTTTGTTACAGACTTTTATATTTCTATAGCCGAACTTCACTATGAATGCCATCCAAACCCTTACTGTTATATAAGAATACGAGCCGACCCGCTGCGTATCATACGCCGCTATTTAGTTGTTTTTTTTTTCTACTTTTCAGTAATTTATAATTTGTGAATTCGACAGTACCAATGCTGCCACTGAAAATATTTGCTTAAAGACACTAAACCCCCCTTCCCCCCCCCCCCCCCCCTCCCCCCACCAGAAAGCAGCCTCCTCTTAGTTACCTCCTCTAAGTTTAAAATCGTTTCAAACTAAATTATCTGCCCCTAATAGCCGTCACCAAACCCGGCTCTACGATTGTTTTGTAAACATTTAGCGTGAACTACAACTCACCTGACCATGTGAGGGGGTGGGGTGGGGTGGGGGGTGGTAGCGATAGAGAGGAAGAGATGGGACTGCAAGGCGCGCGCTTGCAGCTTGTTTTCTAACGTCTCCAAGAAGAGAATTTTATATATATAGATACGAGAATGTTTAGGGGAGATCACTACCGCTTTATTAAACTATGAAATGCAGAAGTGTGTACTGGGTAGAAATAAAAAGTATTCGGCACAGCTAAAAGGTCATCCATAAATGACGTCATACTCGTAGGGGGGATGTGGGGAAGGGGGGGGGTCAGATGTTGCGACGTCACATTTTTGCATTATAAAAAAGCAATGCTAGAAAACGAATTTTAGACGTTATTTTGCGTTTTAGATAACTGTTTTAATAAATGGTAATGGTTTAGACAAGATTTTAGAAAAATATCGATGTTTAAAAATAAATTCAATTGCAATTTTGAGGGGGGGGGGGGTTGTAGTTTGAGGTGTGACGTCATTTTAGGGGGGGGGGGGGGTCTGGCTTTTTGTGACGACGTGTGACGGAGGGGAGGGGGGGGGGGTAAAAATCATCCAAAAAAGCGTGACGTCATTTATGGATGACCCCTTAGTTATACTGAGATTAAAGAATGTAAATAAATAGTACACACAATTCTGTAGAATAGGAACGATTGGGAGGGAAGTGACATTTAGCGCAGGAAATTTAGAGGTTAGGTAGGGTATACTAAATGGTGGGGTTAGGAAAGTTAAGGGGTCCATTCTCTAATAGGCAGTCTATGTCTCTTTCGTACTTTCGTGTTGGTTTATTGTCGAACCTGTCCTCACCTCACATCACAACAGTTGGGTGACGCTTACCGAGGGGTCTGGCTTTTTGTGACGACGTGTGACGGAGGGGAGGGGGGAGGTAAAAATCGTCAAAAAAAGCGTGACGTCATTTATGGATGACCCCAAAGATTAGTTAGTCAGGTTCTTTTACCAACGTCTGTATTCCCACTTCGCCTCCATTCCTCGTGTAAGCATACATGACACTCTGTATGGATGACTTGGCAACAGACAAACATTCTAATTTCTAAACCTGTTTTGCCAGTATTCTAGCCCGTTTATAAATGTTATTTTTATCTAACAGAAAACTCTGGGAATTCACTAATGTATTTAAAACTTACTAGCGATTTGTCAAAAAAATTCTAAAATTGTCCTATGATATTCCCGAAAAACTGAGTCAGGTAAAACTACAGTGCATATTAACTTCAAGTAACGTCTACATTTTTAAAACTGATGGGACCTGAGTTAAATAAAGTCTAGTATGGTACCATCGGCTCGTTTTTAACTCTCAACGATATTTACATAGACTCCACTAGGTCCTACAATTTCCCATCAGTTTTTTTCGGGTGGAGGGATAAGTTTATGTTAAATATATATATATGTATATATATATATATATATATATATATATATATATATATATATATATATATATATATATATATATATATATATATATATATATATATATATATATATATATATATATATATATATATATCGATGACTCAGTTAAACTGCTAACTTTAAAGCCACTCTCGACAAAATATTTCGTCATTAAAGCCCATGACAAAAGGTGTTAGTGTTGGGGTTGTCCAAGAAGGCCCACCGTTTCCAACCAGGGCCTATCAGAGATTGGTGGACAAGGGGGCCCATCTTCTCGAGATAAGCAACGATGATATTTTGACAATTGGCTTTCTGCCCATGTCGGTATTGTGTATGTCGGACTGTTGTTTTACTATTATTAAATTGGCACCTATGTAAGTTATCTCGCTTTAGAGTGGATATGGAAATAAAATAGAAATATAATATCAATTTCATTTTCTGCTAATCATGACTTTCGGACTAAACTAAGCAAACTAATTGTGTTGAACATAAGCTTTTGCAACTTACTTCCATGCCATGAACATATATGTAGGTTCAGGAAAGATATATCCCTCTGGTTGAGGTTTATTTAGGTCATCTATTTTTAAACCCATTGGGAAATCCACACTGCTCAGATCAGCAATATTAAAAAAAAAAAAACATACGCTACTTGACTTTACTTAGGTATTATTTTCTCAGTGCAGAACCATTCAATCACAGGTTTGCAGGTTTGTAACATACGCTTCTCTATTTCAACGAATTTAAATTCACTATCAGTTGATTCGTGTGGAGCATTACAATGTGTGTAATTGTATTTAGTATATTAAATAAATACTGAATATAAAGCTATTGATTAAAAAAATACACTGATACTGTTAACCTAATGTTAAAACATGTTTTTAATATGCTACAGGAAGCAAATATGAACAAATTAGTGTCTCTTCATCATGCAGCGTGTATACTAAATTAAAACATCATAGCAAAGAGGTCAATACGAGTTTACGGTTCGTACTGCCTTTATTTAATTTAACATGAACCACAGAATACTGAGGGAATACAAGATTACGAGCTCTCTGTGCTGACAAGAAATAGTGAAATCGAACGTTAATGAGAAGCGATAAGTAGGTTTTTATGATTTGTCACTGTTATAGTACGTTTCTTTCTTGTTTGAGAATTAGAGGATACCCTTCCTAGTTTCGCCGTCCAAGAGGCAGATGAAATAGAGTTCATCTTTTATATGATCTCCGTATTTAATCGGACAATTTGGTCAGCACTTTGCATTTTACTGGGTACTGGGTACCCATAAGAGCTGGGTGGGCTTAAGGAATTCCTAAGGAAGTCCTAAAATATTTATTCACGTTTTATTTAATTTTTTAAAAAATTCCTAAATAATATAGGCTATTTTTCTGTTAGTAATTTTATTGATTTTAGATCGCTTTAAGTTAAGCTAGCCGAGTGTGTCATGTCTGAGCAACCCAAAAACTTGGTACAGTTAGATCCTGACCCAGCACCCGCTATTATATACGCTAATATACACGACCCACCCAATCTGCCAAGTGCAGAAAATAACATCAAGAACACTGTTTATAGGCCAAGCATTGAAACTGACACGGTTGACAAATTACGTCGCCTGTCGGGACTGACACGCCGTGTAACAACACACTCCGGGTGCTTGAGTTGACCTTTATTGTACAGCACGTCAATAGTGTTTCTTCAAGACTTTTTTCTCCAGGTGGGGGGGGGGGGGGATTTGGGGGGGGGGTTGAGACGAACACTGATAAAAGTATATATTTTCTATATAAATTTTGTTACGTTCGGGAATAAAATAACAACCCATCAAATGACGAAATGGAATTTGTATAGAAAACATAATGTTACCACTATGCACGCCTCCACCCCCCCCCCCCCCCCCCGGAAAATATTTTCCGCCCCCCTCCCGAAAACTATCAAGTGCCCCCCGGAGAACAAAGTAGGTCTGGAAGAAACACTGCTTCAGTCACATTGTTCTACCAACCGCACAGACCAAACTTTATTAGTCCATCGCTAGAGAAAATAAAAGCAGGAGTGATCTCCCCTAAACTTTCTCGAATATACTTATATAAGACTACGGGTGACGGAAACTGGGGAAATAGACATGATTTTAATTTTTTTTTTTATTATTTAAACTTTAAAAATAGAATAGAATAAAATAGAAAAAGAATTGCGCATCAAGTCAACAGCAAAAAAATGTGTATATAATAGTGCGGGATATTAGTACTTTATAAATTCATATGCGTTTGTGAGAATTCGGAAATAGCGTGAAGTACAACTTCCGGTATAAGGAAATTACTCAAAATTTAACAAAATGCATATGATTAGATTTTTTACTAATATGAGAAATTTTGTTTATCTATCTGAAAAAAAATCAAGCTTTTGAAAAGTAAGCACCACTTCCGGTTATCGGAAATCGCTGAAAAGTTAATACAGAACTAAAAATTTAATACAATACTATATATGGAATTTCATCAATCTAGCTGTAACGGTAATCAAGTTATCGTGTTAACAGACTCAGTCACACACACACAGAGAGAGAGAGAGAGAGAGAGAGAACAGTTCACTGTTCAATGTTAACTGTTGTCACTAAACAAAACAAAAAAGCCAAATCTACTCTTACTGTTATTTACAATAAACAATCATAGCATAATTCCCAAAGTTTATATTACATTATATTTACTGTATATTTCATGAGGCATGCTAAGACCTATTTTCCAATATTATTGACATTTCGTCTTCTAAGGCAATGTACATTTACATTTTTACTTTTTCAAATACAGGGTATAGAGGAAGTATTGTAATCGTGCACAAATATCGCATGAAATTTTGACAGTTTTCATCTTTTTATACCTCAGTACTTTATCATATACGGAGTATAGGGGACTTATTTTAATCAGGCAAATTTATAAATGCGGATTTATCAAAATTTCAGCGTACTATGAGTAATCGAGTCGGAAAATTGGGCTTTGCAATTCTGTCCGTATGTCTGCCTGTGTGTGCGTATGTGTGTCAGTGAACACGATAACTTGAGTACCGTTACAGCTAGGTTGATGAAATTTTATATACAAGTATTGTATCCAATTTGTAGTTCTGGATTAACTTTTCAGTGATTCCCTGTAACTGGAAGTAGAACTTGTTCTACTTTTGCTTTTTTCAAAAGCCTATAACTTGAGAACTTTTTCAGTTAGATAAACGAAATTTCACATATTAGTAAAAGATTTTATTATTTGCCTTCTATCAAATTTTGAGTATTTTCTGTTTACCGGAAGTTGTAATTTACGCTATTTCCGATTTCTCAAAAAACGAAAATGAATTTATATAATACTAGAATTCTGTACTATTATACGCATATCGTTTGACGTTCACTTGGTGTGCAAAAAAATTTTTTACGAGATTCTATTCTACTTATAAAAAGTTTTAAGCAATTAAAATTGGATTAAAAATCATGTCTATATCCCGAGTTACAATGCCCGTTGTTGTTTTTATATAAGAATTTCAAGAAAGTGAAGGGGAGATCACTCCTGATTTATTTATTTCTCTGTAAAAATGAAAGGCACATGCACAGTTTGTTTTTTTCTGGTCCGCTGAAAATTGCGTTACCACAAAATTTTAGCGAGGAATGAGAATGTGACGGTAAAACTGTACCGCCACTTTGCTTACGTCAATACCAGCAACATACATTTTTATGTGATACACTATACAATCCAAACATTCTCTTTCTTACCATTTTGAGCTCACTTTGTTCGTTACACGCGGAGTTGGGGCCGTCGGCCCGACCTCCACGCGCTTTGGGTTTGGTTTTATTTGATTGTTTCTTTATTTCCGTATATTATTTTAATTGCGTTGGTTACTGTTTATTATCAGTTAACACGGTACTATTTACAGTTGACAGTTAGTATAGTTTTTTTAGTATGTTATGTTCATTACTGAGATTTTCATTACAATAATCATGCCATTTTGTTAAATATGGCTTTAACGTAAAAAAAAACAAAAAAACTTATACTTTTTATTAATCAATTTTGCTGTTCGCTAAGCACCTTTCTCATGTGTATGTTCATTAGAGCTAGTGCACATTGTCGATCACAAAAATTAACATTTTAACCAGCCCCCATTCCCTGTTCGCGTTCATTTATTAATACGTGGGGATTCCAGGGGGAGTCCAATTTAACAATATGTACAGGAGACTTCTTCTGTTCATGTGAAGGACATGACCCAGCAATCGCCATCTCCTCATTCGTACTTCTAAAACAATGTCGTTTAAGCCTGTCCTTCGTCGTATTTCCTTGTACGGGATTTTTTTCGACTCACTTTATCCTGAGAATATGTTGGAGGGATCTTCTTTCAAAGCCTCTGAGTCGGCTCTCTACTCTCTTGATCAGTTTCCATGACTCTGCAGCATAGTGGAGTACAGAATGTACATTAGACTTGTAAATTTTTATTTTGGTTTTCTGCTGCAGTGAGGATGATTTCCAGATCTTAGCAAGTCTGTTGAAAGCCTGCGCTGCCATTGCTATTCTAGTGGCTATTTCTTTCTTGATGATGACATTTGCTGAGGTGCAGCTGCCGAGGTACTTAAAGTCTTCGACCTCTTCTAGCTTAATTAAATAAGGTAGACTACTAAAACCAGTCACCATTTAGTTGTTGCTTTTGTTTTGTTTTCAGAAAATGTAAGAAGCACATTTGGCAGGAATAAGGTGTAATTGGCTGAGAACCACGATGGCTTCTGATGTCCATGTGCCTTATTGTGAAGATGAGACATGTTTAAATCATCTTCGAGATCTGATCAAGACTTTGCAAAAGTATGGGTATACTGTTTCTAAGAATCTTATTGGTAAGTTTTTTCTGTATTGTTTATGGTGTAAAGAGACAGTATTGCAACAATGAAAAATGCCGAAATCCAAAATTTGAAAAAAAATTGACGTTTTAGCTCATTGTAATAGTTTTGCAAACATACATGTATGTTTGTCTGTGAACACGATAACATAAGTACCGTTCAGTTGTTTTTCTTGCATACGAGCCGACCCGCGACGTAGGATACGCCGCTATTTAGTGACGGGCGAAGACTTCCTGAAAGACTCAGGGTGGATTGGAGTTGCGTATGCCTGGAGAGCGAGGGAGGAGGCGGGAGAACAGTTAGAGAGTCGGCGAGTGTGCGTAGTGTCTCGCATGGTTCGGCGACGTAGAGAATTATATATATATATATATATATATATATATATATATATATATATATATATATATATATATATATATATATATCTCCGTAGTTTTTTAAATCAACTTTTGATTGTTTTCCGGTATTTGAAGTTTTTACTTTACTCAAAACTTAAATTTATTTATTCAGAAAGTATTCTTTTTTTACTTTCTCGTATATACGAAGTATAGAGAAAGTCTTGTAATCGTGCAAAAAAAAAAAATCGAGATTTTTACAAATCTCGACGTTTTACACCTCACTGATACGGAAAAACATAATTTTGCAATCTTGTCCGTATGTCTGTGTGTCTGTCTGTGTGTCTGTCTGTCTGTCTGTCCATGTGTAAACACGATAACTTGAGTACCGTTACAGCTAGGTTGATGAAATTTCATATATAAGTATTTTATCAAAATTTTAGATCCGTATCAACTTTTGAGCGATTTCTGATAATCGGAAGTGGTACTTTTCCTACTTTGAATTTTTCAAAATCCTATAACTTGAGTACTATTTCAGATAGATAAATGAAATTTCACATGTAAGTAAAAGATCTAATTCTCTACCTTCTGTTAAATTTTGAGTAATTTCCGTTGACTGGAAGTAGTACTTTACGCTACTTCCGATTTCTCAAAAAACTAATGTAAATTTTAAAAGTACTAATAATAATATTGCGCACTATTATGCGCTTTTTTATTTGGCGTTCACTTGGTGTGAAATTAATTTGTCTACGAGATTTTATTCTATTTTTAAAACTTTAAGTATTTAAAATGGATTAAAAATCATGTCTATAGCCCGAGTTCCCATCCCCTGTTATTTTATATAAGAATATTCGAGAAAGTTTAGGGGAGATCACTTCCGGTTTATTTAAATTTAAATTTATATCGTATTTCTATTAGGTGACAATACGAGCTTTTCGTCGTAAACATACTGACCATTTCTATGAAAGCGTTATACCAACTTTTACTGTTTCATACGAATGTACGAAGATGTAAGGGTCTCAGTCACGTTTTGTTAACATTTGTACTAATCCAAAAAAAAAAAACAACTCAAAGCGAAGTGAAATTTAGACATTTTACAAAAATTAATAAAAAACATCTTTTCCTGCAATTAAAAAGTGGTAAAAATGGTTTTATTCTAATAAGCTCTGGCATAGATTGCATTATAAATGAATTTGAGAACATATAAAGCATCACACATGGAAGCTACCAAGCTTGAAAACAATTAATGTATATAGCACAGTATTATATCTAAGGTTATAGACATACATAATACACATTTTAAAATATGTGTGTATGATACTGGATGGAATTGAATGGGCAGCTTATCTAATATATAAATTTCAAATGGAATATGTGCCTCTGTGGCGGACGGAATTGTGGATGATATGTATTGTTATGCTCAGCTTTCCATTTAATGTTGGAACCAGGCACAACACAAATTAAAAACAGAATCCACAGTTCATTTATAACAGTCAAATATAATCTTGTAACTTCTACAGAGAAACAGTGAACATTGAGACGAAACACTGACTACATGCTACCCTAAGTTGACGATACCACACACTGCTTACACACTAGAGTTCACACACTTGTCAGGGGAGGCGACTCTCACACCCAATCTCTCCGTGCATCACGCTTTCGTTATGAACATCTAGGCCACGTCACACCTCCCCCCCCCCTAAAAAAAGAGGTTTCTTATTTTCCCTTAAATTAAACAGCATTTCTAAGGTCTATCCTGCACAACTACTTAACATGTACAGTAAAAATGTTAATACAATATTTATCTGACCTTTTACATACTTTAAATCTCCCTATAAATAAATGATGACGGGTAAAAAATTATATCTCTACAATCAAATGTTGGACGTAAGCATGAATTAACTACTTATAGCTTTGTACGTCTAGTCTATAAGTCAACAAGGTTTTAAAAAAAAACATTTGTCATCAATAAAGCATTTGAATTGAATCACAAGACATCAGAACAATGTTACTTTCCTTTCGTTTTATGAAGTGAGAGATGTTGAATCTAGTCAATGACGATAGAATACAAACTAGAAGCTATTCAGATAATACAAGTTCGTACACCACTCTAATTTTGGTACAGTATTCTGGCTCTGGATGTCGATCGGGATCTCGCTTTGGCTCTCGCTTTGGCTCTGGTTTTGGCTCTGGCTTTGGCTTTGGTTCTGGCTTTGGCTCTGGCCTTGGCTATGGCTTTGGCTCTGGCTTTGGCTCTGGCTTTGGCTCTGGTTTTGGCTCCGGCTCTGGCTTTGGCTCTGGCTTTGGCTCTGGCTCTGGTTTCGGCTCTGGCTCTGGTTTTGGCTCTGGCTCTGTTTTTGGCTCTGGCTCTGTTTTTGGCTCTGGCTCTGTTTTTGGCTCTGGCTCTGGCTCTGGCACTGGCTCTGGCTTTGGCTTTGGCTTTGGCTCTGGCACTGGCTCTGGCACTGGCTCTGGCTCTGACGTTGGCTCTCGCTCTTCTGCTCAGCTCTGGCTCTGGAGTCCAAACATTTTTGTTCCGATCCTGCTATCTTGACATCACAGTCTTTAACTATGATTAAAGTCTCATTAGTATCTTTGAAAAGACTATTAACTTGATTCTGGATTAAAGTTACCTTCTGCTCAGCTGCCCTTGACCTAGTTCTCCACACTGCTGACTTGCTGCCTAGATTGCGTGTCTGGTTGACTAGGTCCTCTGCAAGTGGGACAGTAGCTAGAGCGTTCATGTTAGTGGCGGCGCACTGATTTGCTTCTGATGTGATCAAGGACTGAGATGCTAATATTGTAGCTCTAAAATTTGATAACTTACTTGGTATGCTAATGTAGTCCACTTTGTAGCTAGCAAGTTCCCTCAACTTCTCTTCTAGCTTTATCACTGTATTTTTAATTTCATTATTTATGGCCATGATGTCTGTAGCACTGTTCACAAGTTTTGTGGCTGTTGATACTACGTCTTTTCTGGTCGGCTGTGACTGCTTCCGTTAATACTAGATATTTTCTAGTCGGCTGTAACGCTGCCGTTAATACTAGATATTTTCTAGTCGGCTGTAACGCTGCCGTTAATACTAGATATTTTCTAGTCGGCTGTAACGCTGCCGTTAATACTAGATATTTTCTAGTCGGCTGTAACGCTGCCGTTAATACTAGATGTTTTCTAGTCGGCTGTAACGCTGCCGTTAATACTAGATATTTTCTAGTCGGCTGTAAACGCTGCCTTTGATACGAGATATTTTCTAGTCGGCTGTAACGCTGCCGTTAATACTAGATAGTTTCTAGTCGGCTGTAACGCTGCCGTTAATACTAGAAATTTTCCCGTCGCTTGTGACACTGCCGTTGATACTAAATATTTTCCTTTTTGTCTAGGGGTAAAAACTCGAATCTTGATGTGTTCAAATCCCGGACTTAAGCCCTCACTTGTTATGCTCAGCTTTCCATTTAATGTTGGAACCAGGCACAACACAAATTAAAAACAGAATCGACAGTTCATTTATAACAGTCAAATATAATCTTGTAACTTCTACAGAGAAACAGTGAACATTGAGACGAAAACATTGACTACATGCTACCCTAAGTTGACGATACCACACACTGCTTACACACTAGAGTTCACACACTTGTCAGGGGAGGCGACCTCTCACACCCAATCTCTCCGTGCCTACACGCTTTCGTTATGAACATCTAGGCCACGTCACAGTATAAAATAAAAAACAACTTGATCGCCATTGTGTAATATTTTTTAAGTATTCATTTTTGTATGATTAAAAAACTCAATATTGATCATTTTCAAACGTTTGCATATAGGTTTGCGTTTGTGTTTACTTTTGTGTTTGCGTTTGTGTTTGAGTTTGTGTTTGTATTTGCGTTATGTTTGCGTCTGTGTGATAGTTTAGGTTGTGTTTAGTTTTGGTTAGGGTAAAGTTAAGAGTTACAGTTACGTTTATGATTATTTGTTATTTTATGAAACGTCTCAGCCAATGCTGTGTATATGCTACTTAATAAACACACAAGGGGTCGTCCATAAATGACGTCACACTCGTAGGTACGAGGGGGGTTTCTGTAATTTTGTGAAGGTGTGTGATGAGGGTGAGGGAGGTTCAGATGGAGCGACGTCACACTTTTGCATTATAAAACAAACCGGGAGTGATCTCCCCTAAACTTTCTCGAATATTCTTATATAAAATAACAGGGGATGGGAACTCGGGCTATAGACATGATTTTTAATCCATTTTAAATACTTAAAGTTTTAAAAATAGAATAAAATCTCGTAGAAAAAAGATTGCACACCAAGTGAACGCCAAAAAAAAAGTGCATAATAGTGCGCAATATTATTAGTACTTTAAAAATTTACATTAGTTTTTTGAAAAATCGGAAGTAGCGTAAATTAGTACTTTCAGGCAACGTAAATTACTCAAAATTTGACAGAAGGTAGAGAATTAGATCTTTTACTTACAAGTGAAATTTCATTTATCTATCTGAAATAGTACTCAAGTTATAGGCTTTTGAAAAATTCAAAGTAGGAAAAGTACTACCGGTTATAGGAAATCGCTCAAAAGTTGATACGGATCTACGATTTTGATAAAATACTTATATATGAAATTTCATCAACCTAGCTGTAACGGTACTCAAGTTATCGTGTTTACACACGGACAGACACACACACACACAGACATACGGACAGAATTGCAAAGCCCAGTTTTTCAGACTGGATTACGCATAAAACCTCTTAATTTTGATAAATCTGGATTGATAATTTTTGCCCGATTAAAATAAGTCCTCTATACTTCGGATGTGATGAAGGACTGAGGTGTAATACGGTGAAAGTTGTTAAAATTTCAATTGATTTTTGTGCACGATTACAATACTTTCTCTATACTTCGTATATACGAGAAAGTAAAAAGGAATGTTAGAAATCGAATTTTAGACGTTACTTCGCGTTTTAGAAAACAGTTTTAATAAATTGTAATAGGAATTGATTAAAATACTCTTTGTTGACAGAGTTCAGACAAGATTTTGGAAACAGATCGATGTTTAAAAAAAATTCAACTGCAATTTTGACGGTGGTTGTAGGCTGAGGTTTGACGTCATTTTAGGGGGGGGGGGGTCTGGCTTTTTGTGACGATGTGTGACAGAGGGCAAGGGGGGAGGTAAAAGTCGTCAAAAAAGCGTGACGTCATTTATGGATAACCCCCAAGTCATGCTAATTTACTGATAGGTTTTTCAATGAGGCCAGTGCAGGGCCTGGCAGGGACGGCTAGTAATCTAATAAACTTAGAAGCTAAAACTGAATACCACAACTACACATTAGACTTTTTAGCGTAATTTCCTTACAGGAATTGCTATTATTAACTCGCCATTTCTGGATGGATGGATGGATGGATGGATGGATGGATGGATGGATGGATGGATGGATGGATGGATGGATGGATGGATGGATGGATGGATGGATGGATGGATGGATGGATGGATGGATGGATGGATGGATGGATGGATGGATGGATGGATGGATGGATGGATGGATGGATGGATGGATGGATGGATGGATGGATGGATGGATGGATGGATGGATGGATGGATGGATGGATGGATGGATGGATGGATGGATGGATGGATGGATGGATGGATGGATGGATGGATGGATGGATGGATGGATGGATGGATGGATGGATGGATGGATGGATGGATGGATGGATGGATGGATGGATGGATGGATGGATGGATGGATGGATGGATGGATGGATGGATGGATGGATGGATGGATGGATGGATGGATGGATGGATGGATGGATGGATGGATGGATGGATGGATGGATGGATGGATGGATGGATGGATGGATGGATGGATGGATGGATGGATGGATGGATGGATGGATGGATGGATGGATGGATGGATGGATGGATGGATGGATGGATGGATGGATGGATGGATGGATGGATGGATGGATGGATGGATGGATGGATGGATGGATGGATGGATGGATGGATGGATGGATGGATGGATGGATGGATGGATGGATGGATGGATGGATGGATGGACGGATGGATGGATGGATGGATGGATGGATTGATGGATTGATGGATGGATGGATGGATGTGTGTCCGCAATGGATGGATGTGTGTCCGCAGCTTTAAGTCGTATCTCCTCCTCAACGAAGCAATATCGAGGACTAGTTCCAAAGCAAATATGTTAAGCAAGTTTCGAGGATGATTGTGAGCCTAAAAAAATTCCCGGAATTCCTTCCTGGATTTCCCGGAAAAGCCGAAACACCTCGAAAAAATGCAGTTTTTGGCCCATATCTCGGCAACCAGACCACTTAGCGACTTGAAACATGTACCAATCGATTTCTGCCATAATTTAGAACAATATTGCCGAAGAAAGTTTTCAAAAATATCCTTTCGTTCGGTCACAAATTTTTTTAAAAAATTACATAAACACCTACAAACGAATCGTTCTCCTAGCTTGAACGCACCCCAGCATTATACGTCTTGTGTTTTGTCCCCGTGTGTGCTTTACGCTACGACAGAGCAATTTTTAGTTAACATAAGGAAATTGCGCTTAAATTGTCACTAGACTTTTTATTAACTTGTTTATAATCTAATCCTATCTGCTTTAAGTGGAACATAGAAAATTAAAGTAATAGAAAAATGTAGCGTAAGTTACAGTAATCCTAATGTATGAAATGTTTCTTGCATACATGGTGTATTACAGAGGCGTATCGACCCATCCCGGAACCCGGGGACAAACTTTTCGATTTGCACCCCTCCCTCAAACTTTCGATTTGCACCCTCCCCTCGAGATTTCGATTTGCACCCCCCCCCCCCCCCCCCCTTCAAGATTTTGATTTGACACCCCCCTCAAACTTTCAATTTGCACCCCCCTCAACCTTTCAATTTATTTTTCCAACCCATTTTGGCGCCCCCTAAGGTCGGCGCCCGGAGACATATGTGCCCCGCCCCCGCCCCCCCCCCTCTCGCTACGCTACTGGTGTATTACCATGTACTGTAAGGAAATTATTTATTCTTTACAAAATGTCTTTTATAAAGCAAAACATTCTTTTACAGTTGGAAATTATGAGCAAATATTGAAAGAAAAAATTGAAAACAGCTGTTGTACGGTACTGCACAAGTGTGAGACTTTTTGGGATAAGGTTAGGTACAATTTTTTTTTACTGAGATTACATTACACAAGAAGCTAGAAGACAAAAGATTAAGAAACAAACAACAAAATATACTCCTCTCACCAAATTAGTTTGTGTTTCAAAAAGAATAATTAAAATTTACTTCATGGAGATGCGTATGCAGAACTTGTATGAAATGCAGCATATCTTTAGGTCATCTAATCAATTAACGTTAACAAATAATAGAAATAACAAAAACAAAAAGCTATCAGCAGAATATTTTTTAAAATACGTGTAGTAATGCTAATAGTTACATTTTCTATTGAAGATATTAATAACCAATGCAAAAATACTTATAAAAATTCATTTTTTAAATGAATTAAGAAGTACGGTTTTTTTTTTTTTTTTTTTTTTTGGTGAATTTTTATGTACATTATTTTAAGTTCTTAATTATGTCAGTACTCTTTCCAATTTGTTTTGGATAATGTAACATAGAGGGGTTGTAATCACTTAAAAATACTTTGTGAAAATGAAAGTTAAAATTGTTATAGTTTGATTAATGTTTTCTTTTTGTTTCAGCTTCATTTCTTTAAACTTCATGAATATATTTTAGCACAAAAAGCTAAGTTTATAGTTGTTAGATTTGAAAGTATTTACCCAGCACCGAAGAAACAAAGCAATAATGATAATGCATATGAGCAATTTTTCAAAGAATTTTATGTGCTACCAGTAACCAATGAGGACAATATAAATGATTTCCTCAAAGGAATTCAACAATCATTTCCGGAATCAATGGATGTACAAGAAACGGTTACAGAGAATACCGATATAGAAGCCAGAAATATTACTGAGATTGTATCTACAGATTCTGATAGTTCTGCGCTTTACTATGCATCTTTCTTTAAAAGAATTGAAGAACTTAGACTTAAAGAAAAGCAACAAAGTTCAAATAAAGGTCAAAAGTTGGAGCGATTTCCTGAAGCTCATGGAAACAAACTAAATGATGCGTGGATTTTTGCAAGGGTAGAGAATCAAGCACAGCTGTCAAACCATATTTTAGATTGTAAGTTGAATTACCTCATACATGTAAAAATACTTCACTTGTGATTTAAATTATATAGTTTAAAGAACAAGCAGGGGTCGGCGTGGTCGAGTCGGTAAAGCTCATGGCTGCTAAACCGAAAAGTCTCGAGTTCGAACCCTCGGGCAGATGAGGCTCGTTAGCTGGGGACAGCCACTCTTCTAGGAGAGACAACTCCAAAATTAAACAACTACTGCCAAAGGCTATGGAAGCAAATCCAAAAAGAAAAGCAGGCTGAAATCGGAGTCAATGGCCTCTATGGCGCATAACCAGTTGACACGTAACGCTTAATTGTGTTGGAGGCGTGGTCGAGTCGGCAAAAAGCTCATGGTTGATAAATTCGAATAAAGTCTCGAGTTCAAACCCACTGGCAGATAAATCTCGATCACCTACAACACTAATAATTAAGAACGAAGAAGAAGAAGAAGAATAAAGAACAAGCAAAAATGCATGAAAACGCGGTTGTAACCAAACAGACGGACAAAAAAAATTACAAACTTTTAAACAAACTTGAATTTTAGTAGTATACTATACTGCCTGTTATTCTTGAATAACAGTGAATTTCGGGAGTGATCCATAAATGAAGTCACTTTTGTTTGAAGATTTTTATCTATCCCCTTTCCTTCCCACTATCACACAAAAATTTAGACTTCACATTCAATAAGACGTCACACCTCATGCAACATATTATTGTCTTTTAAAAACATCAATATCGGCTGAGCATTTGTCTGACCACATTATCTCTGCATTCGCTGAGGACACAGAAACAGGTGAACTCTACTTTACCTGCCCCCGTGTCCCGCCAACTCCCGATAGGCAAGTTTATTATTCACATATTTTAAAAAATTGAAAAAGTTACATTGACATGATGTGTCTTGAACCCGTACCCCCCGCATGGTGCCTATTACACTATCAACTCAGCTAGCTGGGCACTTCCGATTAGGCGCAAAATTAGTGGGATACCAAGAAACTTGAGTTACGCGAATAGATCCTATTATTTCAAATTTAAATTATATCATAAATTAGCCAATTCCATAGCAAAGAAACAAAGATTTACATAAAATAATTAAGGGCTGAAATAGTTTAGTATAGTTTAGTATAGAAACTCATTATTGGCATAGATTCTATATCTAGATAAAGCTAGATCTAGAGATCTAGATCTAAAGAGATATCGATCTAAACTAGATCTTTAATCTATGGCTGGCGTAAGTTATTTTTCCGTAGCTGTAGATCTAGATCTAGATAAATTCTTTGTATTCTCGAATAAAATGATCCGTGAAACTAAAACGCAAAGATTTATATCAAATATTTAAAGAATAAAATATTTTAAAATATAGAAACTCAATTATTTATTATGTTTTTTCTGATTGTTTTCATTTTTAACTAATTAATTTTGGTTTAACCCAGATTCTAGATCTATATCTAGAACTTAAGTAAATTTCCTGACAGCCAATCTGTATATCTAGAGAAATTTATTGTATACTCAAATTATAAAAACTGTTAAAAATTGATTATAGTGTTGAAACCTAATACAAATAGTATATCGTTTTAATGCCCAAAAATTCCCCAAAGTTAAGTGTTTTGAACAGACACAAATTTTGAAAATTCATAAAAAATTAGTTTGAAGATATGCACTTAAAATTTTTAGCTGAGTGCCCCAAAATATAGAAGAAGATTATGAATTGATTGTTTATTGGGCTTAAAATGTAATATATTATGAATGGTGGAAAACCTACGAAGGGGTTAATTTTTCAAGATGGCCACCGTTGTCATAGTTACCAAGATTTTTCCACCATTTTTTTAGTGGAAATGCATATGCGGATGTATCTTAATAAAGCTGTAAAGAAATAACTGTTTTCTAACGAGTATTAAAAAAGTTTTTTTTTTGCCGGAGCCTTCCCCCTTAATAGATTACTATATTCAATAACAGAAGGGGAAATAACTAGATCAACGCGATCACACTTAGCAGTCTGGTGAGCTTTGCTTCACGAAAATTTTTACAATAGTAGAGCTGGTAGATCTAGTGAAGGCTATTAGGGGCAGATAATAAAGATTTTAAACTATTTGAAGCTAGTGGGAGGTAGCACGATTAGGAACTATCCTTCGCAGATAATCGTCTTTGAGATATCGCAATCTACTTAGGTTGTTTCAAAGCAAATACTTTTAGTCCTGTTGACTTCATAAATTAGGAACCACTAAAAAAGTAGAAAATAAAACTAATTATTTTCTTTAATCAAAGCTGTGGTCGCTCATGAGATCTTTTACAGATTTTAGCGACAAAACATTTGATTAAGAAAGCAAATTAGTTTATATTTTCATATTTTCAGTGCATGTAAAAGCTTGTTGCTATAACGATTTAACATTTATTTAAATAAGTAATTCATTTTAATTGGGTTGACACTAGATATATAAAGGCTTCGACTAAACATATTTGAATTTAGTTAAAATCCGACCAGTAGATTGTGATCTCTGAAAGACAGTTTTCTGCCGCTTCCAGCAACCAACGATGACCAAACAACTTTCAGCGTGAACCACAGTACATCTGTTATCTCCACTTTCATAATTGAATGTACTAATCTTTAAATTAATCTAATTAGATTTTTAAAGATAGGTATCCTTGTATTGCCCTCGAAAAGAAGACGCTTGGAAAGTATTAACGGAATCGGTGCAATAGAAGTGGGTCAAAATTCGATTATAAGTTTTACCACAAACCCCCAAACAAACGGATCTAAAAAGCTTGTAAAAAAATGAGAAAAAAAGTAATACTTTCTAATGCTAAAAATTTATGAATAATAAACTAAATTTTAAAATGAAACTCATAAGGTAGTTAAAACTTGTAAATTTTTAAAACCCAACTACTTACATTGATTATTTTCTTTCTTTCCACCAATTCAATTAAATCAGCATCGATAAAAAATAAATTGGAATAACAAGAACACCTTTAGCTACATCAATTTTCAAAGCAAAATCCGTGTTTAGAAACTAAAATACATGTACACTCATTGCTAACCCCATCCCTTAGTAAAGCTGTTTTTAATTTAAAATATTAAATGCTTGTAAATCTGTTCAATTGTAAAACATTTATATATTGTGTTGTCTTTTTGCATAAACAAATCATTAATGTGTATTTTCTTCAGTTTCCTCTTTAACAAACTTTAAGGAACTAAAGGAAAAAGTGAACAAAATACAGAGACATCCAGAAAAACATATAGCTAACTTATACTTCTTATTGCACATAGTAAGCTTTTTTATTTTATATATACCAAATAAATACATTAGTGAATAAATATATACTAGATTATTTAAATTTCTCCAAGTACAATATTCATTGAGCTTTTTTTAGTTTGTGAATTTACTTTTTTCTACTCCCGAGCCAAATCGTTTATAAAAGTTGAGCAGTGTTTCTTCCAGACTTTTTTCTCCGGGGGGGGGGGGGGCGGTAGGCTTTCTTTGGTGGGGGGGGGGGGGGCGGACACTGTTAAAAGTATATATTTTCTATATAAATTATATAAATTTCATTTCGTTCGGGGGGGGGGCGGTAAAAAAAGAGATGCCTGGAAGAAACTCTGAAGTTGAGTATTGAAACAACATACACTTTAATTATCAGACACATATTAGTTCTCGAAGCAAATTATTAATGATTTAAACAGAAAACTCATAATTATATTATCTTTGTTTTGCAGGTTTTACCTGATATGCACAGCAGCAATGATGCACTCGGAATCACGTACTTGGCTGTTAGTTGTCCAAACATACAGCGTAGAGCTTTCCTCTACCTGGAAGATCTTATCTTTAAAGGTCGACTTGCAAAAAATACGGATCTGGATACCCTTGTACTTACACTTTACTTATTTGATCAGCTTATGTACTTAAATTAATCAAATATCACATATTCGGAAAAAAAAGTAGGAAAAATGGTAATTAAACTCAGTTTCAATGTTATTTTTTTAAATTAACTTTATTAAATAATTTGCTTTTCAGACTGTTATTCAAGAACTATTTTTTAACTCCATTACTGAAATAAAACAGCAGAGGTAAATTACAACATGAATTTTTTATCAATATCCGGTCATACTTTTGGCCTGGTATATTTTACACTATTTTTATAATGAACACTACAGCTTGAATACCTTACCTGTCTAGAAGATGCATAATGACTAACAACATTTTCTACAGATCCATAAACAGTGTGGAATCATCTGTTGAAAAGCACCTCAATATTATAATAGAAGTACAGATTGAAAAGATTTTCTTGTGCCACAGTTCAGAAGATTTTGATAAGCTTGATCTAGCTAATAAAGAGATGAGGTTTGTGATGTTATTCTGACGACTATAAATAAATAAATAAATAAATATATATATATATATATATATATATATATATATATATATATATATATATATATATATATATATATATATATGAATGTTATCTGAACATGCACATGCGCATGCACATAAACAATCTAAATCTAAGTTGAATCTAAGTCTTAGTTGAAGTAAATCTAAATCTAAAAACAAGCTTTAAAATGCAGTAAATTATATATTTTAAAAAAGCAATGTTTTGTAAAAAAAAACTGTATTCAATAATTTAATACTATTTTGTCAATCAGAAAATATTTGCCTAAATGTAAAGGCTGGCCTAATGTGGACAAACTAATAAAAGTACTGGAAACTATTCTTGATTCACCTGGAGATAAAATACAACAGGAAGTGCGTCACATTTTGTCCAAGAAACAATCAGATGAATATCCCTACATCAATGTCGCTAACTTTTTGGGGAAAAAACTTTCGGTTATATTTGCTGTTGTGCAAAGTCTTTTGAAAAAGGTAGATCTAAAATACGTTTTTCTAACGTTTGCCAGTTTGATTTCAATTTTAAAATTAATATAAACAAAACACTTCATGTAGATATTTTTTTTTTTACTAGGCAGTAATTTTGCAGGAGTTAAAAAAATTTAAAAAGTTATAACAAAATTTAGTTAAATACGGATTTTTACTGTTGGCATTTCGGTTTCAATTGTGTCCAACGACATTAGCGCTTCGCATTCATCTCACATTGTGACGCTTCTACCCGAGGGAAGTGAAACGGGGGGCTTTTTGGTCCATTCTATTCAGGGGTGCGACTACTATACACATATTTTTTAACATTTTTACATATTTTATTCTAGCTTTTTATGAACATGAATGAGAAAGTTCTCAAGTTTTTCAAAGATTGTCTACATCCAAAATTTGGAAGAAAGTCACTGCTACTAGATTCTACAGTTAGTGATTTTCTCTTCAAAGGGCTTATCCATTTCCTAGCGCACGGATTGAGTAAGCAAAGAATGTTTTTGATTTCAATAGAGAAAAAAATTGAAATATAAGCTTGACAGATTTTGTGTTATTTGTACAAATATATTTTATATTCGTATTAAAGATCACACAAATAACTTTAAGCAATTGTAACCGGATTTACTACAAGCTTTCAAAAATAAATCTTCTAGGAGAGTCAACACACAGGAACATTGAAAATATTTGTAAAAACGTTATGGCTGTTATAAATTTATTATCCACTCAAGAAACAAGAAAGGTAATTTAATTTCTAATGTATTTCTTTTAAGATAAGATACTAACTTTCAAAACACCGAGAGGACAAAGGGCTAACTAGGGCAAAAAGCAACATAAAAAAACCGACTATGTATTAGTCAGAGTAAAATACAAATAGAAGGCGAGCTCCTAAGTGGCCGTCAAACCATAATGCCGAAAATCCATAAGGCCGAAAATCCATAAGGCCGGAAATCCATAAGGTCGACCAAAGTAGAAATTCTAATATTGCAAACAGTATGGCTTACTACATAGCTCCCCAAGAGAGAACCGTCAAAGAATGATATCAAAAGCCGTCTGTATTACCGCTCACATGCAAAAAGGGAGACAATGCTAGTTGTTATTCTTTAGGGTGTTTGGAAAAAAACGATAAAATCAACTTAGGAAGCCTGGTCACGTGCTATGACCGGATTACATTGTATATAAATACACAATTGTAATGTTACTCCATGTTTTACCATATTGTACTAAGTTATAAAAGTTTTATATTTAATTCTAGTGCTAGAACTTTGGGTTACAGTAATATATAAGAAAATTTTCAGTATCGTAAATTGTTACATTGATTAAAGATTGTGGACGCATTTTATAACACCACATTTGATAAAACCTGACAGGTCAGCTACTACTGAAAGGGTTTTAATTCTTATCTAAGATTGTATGACCTAGCCATATGGTGGGACAGTATTATCCGGTATGGTACTATGTGTAATTTAACTTGATTATTGTGTAAATTGTTCTATATAAATACTAAACATTTACATACCTAAGGTTTGCTGTTTTCTAAAACTTGTCGGCTTTATATCCATTCGGCTTCTTTGATGTGGACGTTATATTAATGTCGGCCTTTATCGAGTCTGCCATTTTGTATCGCCTTATTTTCTGTTAGGCTTTTGACTATCTCGGCCCTTTTGTCCTGGTCTCAAAAATTAGTAATTTATATAGCAATAGGAATTTATTTGTAAAAATTTATTTAATCTAATAATTAATTCAAATTTTATGTCGCATTGCATTGTCATCGATCATTTGACCCTTGCGTCAAGTTTAAAATAAATTAGTCGTTTGAAGTTGTCAAAATTTTGTTCGCCCGTTTTGACTTATTGCGAAGCACGACAGACAAAAGCACGACAGATAGAGAAAGCAAGTTGAATAAAAGCTTGTAATCAAATTCAGAAGATTTTTTAAAAGTCTGAGATAAAGTAGAATACGCCGTCCACTGGAAATCTACCGACAGCAGCTAATTCATTTATTTGAAGTTTACCTAATGTATCGATATTTTAGAAATGAGAAATTGCTTAACCATCAATTATGACTATTGGAAGTCATTCAAAATTTGAAGCAATTCATGCATAAAGTCATATATGACATTTCTCCTACCCATTCAATTTGGCGCCCCCTTCGGGAGCAAATTTTCAATTTGCACCCCCCCCCCCCCATCAATCTTTTGATTTGCACCCCCCCCCCCCCCCGCAAACTATTTATAATGAAAAAATGCAGCTAAAATGATACTTTAATTTGTTTTTACAACCCATTTTGGAGCCCCCTAAGGTCGGCGCCCGGGGACGTATGTACCCCCCTTTCCCCCCATCGCTACGCCTCTGCTCCTACCTAACTGAAACTTCATGAGTTATTGTGTTTTAAGGAAATAAAGAAACACTTTTGGTTACTGGAAATTGTTTAAAAGTTGATCGAAACCTACTCATACATTTTTATAATTATACGAGAAAAATGGCCCGTTGAGGAAGGATACAACAGGCGCTAGGTTAATAGTGCTGTCTCTTTTCTCTAAACTAAAACCAAAACCAAAATCACCACCTAAATTCAATTTAGCCGGAAACGAAAAATGACATTGAAAACGGATTTTTATCCAGAATCGTCATTTTTATAGCATTTAAGCTTGATCTACACGTAGTTATCGCGCATTTTTACTAAATATACTAAATATATTTAATATAGACGTAGCCATACCTCTAAACAATGCACATAATCTCAATCATGACAAAAGTCGCATTTAGAGTTTCCTTCAGGCAACTACTTGGGAGGAAGGGTCTCCGCACAGTCTCCCCCCCCCCCCCCCCCCGGCACACACCAAAGCACCTCTACCGCCCCATTCAACGATATATAATTATATATATATATACTTTATCCAGTCCGTCCCTTCACAGAAAATTCCACCCGCCCACGAAAATTTGAAGCACCCCCAAAGCCGACCATAATCAATTTTTTATTGTTAAAAAAATTAATTTTCGTGCATTTTTTACTTGATGGTTGTTTTGTAAAAAAGATTACCGTAGCTGCGGTTGGATTATCTTTATTCTATAGACACCATCCCACGCTCTTGTATATTCTCTTTCCCTTTGTTTTTAAACCAATCTGAAAGCCGTCCTCTTTCTCCTACAATCAAGCTTATCAAAGATAAGCAAACGTTCACGCCACTTCCATTACTTATTTCCCTTTTTTAAATAGTCAAATAGGGGTGCTCATAAGCTCCTTGTAATAGATTTGTACTAAACAAATTAAAAAGCAATTATTTATCTGAATTATTATTTTTTTTATAAAGTACTTAAAGAATGACACTGTATAAAAAGGAAATGTAATTAATATTAATAATATAAATACAAAAAAAAAATAAAAATAAACATAACACGAGACACCATTACTTATACAAAGCTTTCATGGTTTATATTCTTTTGACCGACTATGGGATTAGAGGTCTTATAGCAGATATAAAATAAAACCGATTTTCACAGAACACACTAATGCACTTACACACATGACATGTTGTTGTAATTTGTTTTAATTTTAAAAAACTTGTTTTTTAATTAAACCCGAACAGGGTTGCAATGAGTATCCTATGTTCGTATTTTGTGTATATATATATATATATATATATATATATATATATATATATATATATATATATATATATATGTATATATATTTATATATATATACTAGGCATACTGCCTAGCTTCGCTTAGGTTTTTAAAAGACATTTGAGAATTTGAATACTTAATTATTTAGCGATGGATTGGGTGTGGAGTGCTTTAATTTAAACAGTTATGCTAACTTTAGAAATAAATGTTTTTGTTTGTCATTTAAATTCCGTTCTCAGAGAATTATTGGAAAGTACGCAATGTATAACTAAAATGGAATTAGAACAACACAGGTTCCATGAACAGTATATCTCATAGTTTATATTACATTGCCTTTTAAAATTTATTTATTTATTTAATTATGATACGTAACTGAATTAACAACTTATATTTGTACTAAAACAAATGCTATACTTCGTCATTTTCTGTTTCTGTTTAAAATAGTATACAATTATTTGAAAAATAATCATTTTAGAAACATTACCTCACTTGAAAACTGAACGTATGACGTATGTCTTTGTAAACTTTTTTCTTTACAGTTGCTATGCTTATATAAGAAATTACGGTATATGAACATATTAAACGCTTATAATGGCTGTTTCCGACGGGAATAATTTTTTTTGTTACCCTCCAGGTTTGGTCTACGACGTCATATAATATTAAGGGGATCGTTCGTCAATTTATTTATATATATTTCTCATATAAGGAGAATTTCACTCACGATCATCTTTTAGCCCTCGTCGAGGGCTTTGAGTCTGACCAACAGTTTTTCCATACGGCATAGTCATCTATAGTAGTGTATGCAAAAACTTAGCATGATGTACAGACGTTAAGTAACCTAAAAATTGTGTTAAAATTTCCCTGTTTTTGCCATAAAATACAAACATTATATAGGGATATACGACTGGTCAGTTTTGACCCATTTAACGAGTTTTCCAGGACATGGCGAGTTTTTTGTGACACCCCAAGGCCTTCTTCTACCACCTCACAAAATTTCAAGGGGGGTCGTCGGAGGTAAAAAAAAATTCGTAATGGAGCTCATATAAAGAGAATTTCTCTCGCGGTCACTTTTTAGTCCACGTCGAGGAATTTAACTGAAACCAACAGTTTTCCCTAAAGGTCAAGCCATTTACCTAAAAGTATGCAAAAAATTAGCCAGATGTAAAGAGGGTAAGTGCCCTAAAATCCGTTTTGAAATGACCCTCTGTTTTTCCCATAAAATACAAAGATTATATAGGGAAATACGACTGGTCAGTTTTGACCCATTTCCCGATTTTTCCCTGACATGGCGAGTTTTTTGTGACACCCCAAGGCGTTCTCTTACCACCTCACAAAATTTCAAGGGGAGTCGTCGGAGGAAATTTTTTTTCGTAATATAGCCCATATAAGGCGCCGGTCAGTCGAGGTCAGTTTTGACCCCCTCTCTGTAGACTTTTCGGCCAACCGTCACCGGCCTTCGTGTTCTATCGCCCGAAGGCACCATCGTGCCAAATCTGACGCGCCTGCGGCGCCGGGAAGTGCCCTATCGGGCACTTGACCACTTTGCTTTATATATAATTATATATATATATATATATATATATATATATATATATATATATATATATATATATATATATATATGTATGTATGTATGTATATATATATATATATATATATATATATATATATATATATATATATATATATATATATATATATATATATATATATATATATATATATATATACATATATATATATATATATACATATAGGGGGCATAAAAACAATTTTTTTGCGGGGTGGCCCTTTTTTTCTAGTGTTTCTTTCGGATATTTTTCTGGGGGTGGGCACTTGGATTTTTGATGAGGCGAATAAAATGATCCGTGCGGTGGAGGACGACAATGGCAAAAGTAAAATATAGTTTCTATATCAATTATTTTTCGTTGTTTTTTTTTCAGGCGGAGGGATTAGACGTTCTACCGCGGGAGGGGGAGGGGGGTTAAATGGGCTTCGCCCCTACCCGAAGAGATGCATGAAGCAAACCACTTTTTAGACACATGAATAAGGCTTTAATTTTATTATAGAGTATCGATGACGTCATTTCTTACACCGCTTCACCCCTACCCGAATAATTGTATGAAAGAAACTCTTCACGCAAATCACTTAGATTAGACCAAATTGACTTTTTAATTCAATGTTTACTCGAGAATCAATGACGTCATATTACTGTGTGCACTCTCCCGCTTGAGATTATTTTCTACTATATGCTAAATGTGACGTCATATTCCGTTTCGTTTTACTATGAAAGTTTTTATTTTGCTTGTGTTTTCTCTAGAGCGTTCTTGTCAGATAGATACATAGACAGACAGCAAAACTATTAGTATTAATGTGAAATTTTCACAACCGAACTTTAACGGGATTCATGTTATAGACTTTGGAAAAAAAACGGCGGAAGCAGAGTAAGTACCACTTCTGTTACCAGAAATCGCTCAAAATATTGTAAGAAACTGCATGTCAGATAATACTTACATGTGATGTCTCGTCAACCTAATTCAAACGTTATTTAAAATATCACGTCTTCTCAAAAGGCATCCAAAGAAAGTATTTGTCAAACCTACTAAATTAACAACGAGCATTCATACACAACAAAGTACCCCTATAAACCCATCAGCAAATTATTAATTTTAGTGGTTTAATGGGTTCTCAAAAAACTTAATCAAATAGAAATGGAGTTTGTGATTATGAAAAACAAAATACAAAATTTTATTTTAAATGACGAAACATTGTATCATTATTGTAAACGAGCCGGCCCCCGGCATAACATACGCCGCTATTTAGTTGTTGTTTTTTCTACTTTTCAGTAATTCATAATTTGTGAATTCGACAGTACCAACAATGACACTGAAAATATTTCTTTAAAACACTATAATTAGCTCGGTAAGGACGATAACCCCCCCCCTCCTTCATCCCCACCCCTCCGTTAAAGTAAACTCCACTTAGTTACCCCTCCCCCCTCCGTTTAAAATCGTTTCAAACTAAATTATCTGCCCCTAATAGTCGTCACTAAACCCGGCTGTGTTTGTAATGTTTGTAAACATAAAGAGTGAACCACAGCTCACCAGACCATGTAGGGGTGGGGACGGTAAGGAGCGCGTTTGCAGCTTGTTTTCTAGCGGCTCCCAGAAGAGAATTATATATATATAGATACTAGCCTCCCGGCCAGGCCATGCACTGGCCTCTGTGAAAAACCAATTTGTAAAGGACCATGACATGTGTGTTTACTAATCAGCATATATCCGGCATTGCCCGGGTTTAAGAAATCTATTATTTTTCTAATTAATCCTAGCCACAACCAACCAAAACCAAAACACAAAAACGTAAACATAACACAAACGCAAACACAAATACAAAAACTAAAACACAAACAAAAACCCAAACACAGACACAAAAACAAAGAAAACACAAAAACCAACGCAAACAATAAAGAAAATGAAAACAAACCCAAATGCAAACGCAAATGCAAACACAAACTTAACTACAAATACAAACTCAAATTCGAACACAAAGAAAAACACAAACGCAAACAGGGGTAGCTAGGAGGAGTGGGGGCAGCTGCCCCGGGCGCCGACCAAAAGGGGCGTCAAAAGGGGTGGAAATTATTTTTTTAAAGATGATTTTATGCTGCAGTTTTAATTATAAACAGTCTAAGTTAACAAATGTAAAAGTTACTAGCCTTTACATACTTATTTTAATATTTTCTACTTTGATAGTTTTACTGCAAAACACATACCCTTTAGAAACAGTGACCGGCAGAAATCGCTTTCCAGCTTTTCCAAGATGGGGAGGGGGGGCTTTTCCGCGACCAAAATCGGAAGAATTTACACTAGATTAGTTAGTCGATAAACGTTACCACTTATAACAGAAACCATTAGTATTAAAGCGTATTGTACGATTGCTTAACCTTAAAGAAATGTAATGACTTTTATCAAGAAGGTGCAGGTGAGGGGGGCTTTTTCGCCAAGTAAAAACTCAAGGATTTACATTAGATTGGTGAGTAGATAACCTTTATCAGCTAGAAAAGAAACTAACTATACTAAAGCGCATTGTACGCTTGTGTATCATTCGTTTTTTTAAGTTAATTACGTTAAAACCCGATCTACCAGCTTTTTCCCAAGATGGTGGGGGAGGAGTTTGTTGGGGGGGGGGGGGGTGATTTTTCGCGAAAAAAAATCGCAAGTATTTGTTAAGAAATGACGCGACTAGTTCTTTGTAAGATTCTTACAATTCACTTGACTTCAACCTGAGAGATCATATACTTTAACTTATTGCATTTCATCTTGGATCACTATATTAAATAAATATCACAGATTCTTGAATCGCTATCCGATCAGTAAAATAGCATACCGACGGAGTGGGTGGGCGGAAGACGATACTCTTGCTGAAATTTTAAGAGCTAAAAACAATTCCAAATACTGCAACTTTCATATAAATAAGGCCTCTATGTTTACTAAACGATGTAAAAATGGTACAAAACGACGACTGCTAATGTTTTCTTACTTTGTTCATTCTAACTGATAATTTCAAACTGTAATATACTATTATCGAAGTGTTGTACAGACACGGCCAAAAGTACAACACTTTAAAGCAGTTGCTTATAACCTTTTTTAGAGGTACCGAACCCTACCAGTTTCATACGCGCCTTCATCGAACCCTTCTTAAGATTTTTATCGCCCACATTAAACAAAAATCAGATCGTGAACCATATGAGTCGGGTGTGTGTCTTGTCCTCCGCCGAAGTCCTGAGACAGACTTACCGAACCTCTGGTGTTCGATTGAAACTATGTTAAGAACCACTGCTCTAACGCTCTAACTCTTTTGATTTCTTCATTTTACTCGTTTTGGTTTCATAAAGAACATAGGCGCAGGCTACACTGCGTCAACTCGCTTGATTTTTATGAAGATAGAACCCTAATAACCAGCCTCCCCCATCTCTACTTCAAACGATTTCCTTCAGGACTTTTTTGTCTCCTTCTCTTCCTCTTTCCCCGTAGACTTTACGCCAACCACCTGCTTAGTAATGTTATCTACTATCTTTCTGCTATTGTGCCCTGTAATGACCGCTCTCCGACAGCCGCGGAGGGAGCGGACACCCCGGGTTCGTTTGTGATGGCACTGACAGAAGTCACACTAATGAAATCCCAACAACTTGACGTGAGCTAGTTATTGATGTCTAGGGGTAAAACACGACAAATTGCAGAGACTCAACACGACTTAAAACTGTCAATACCCTTTTAATAAGTGTACTAGACTACGACACTGGGTTTGTACAAAATGTACAGACTTTAAGAGTACAACTCTCCCAAGGTCAATCACAAAACTCAGGAGACTAAATAATGAAAATAAAAAAAAAAAGACCTCAGTAGGTCACAGCCCTAACCACCACTTTTTTCCATACTCTTATTCTCCACTCTCTTTAACCTAGCTCCATGCCATATAGTAAAAGCGACTTCACAATTAGTTATAGAACCTGATTGGATTTTTTTGACAATGTATTTGAATTCCACATTGGCTTAAAATGTTAAAACGCGTTCTATTGCTTCTGATTCTAATCAGAATGTAATGGGCGATGCCATTATCATTAAACTGGTAATTACTGCTTCTTCGACCAGTACAATTAGTTCTGCATTTGTACAAGAGGGCAGCGCACAGTTGCGAAATCCAATACTTTGAGTTGTTATCATCCGTTGGATTCCAATTTGTTTCCTGAGGCTTGTTTCGTTATACAATCAACCAGTCAACGAAATATCCATGTCGTATTCCAATGCGTACAATAAATGTTTCTGATAAGTTGTACTTGTATATCACTTGTATGACCTTATTCTAACAAACGTATAATCCATCTATGTACCATATCACAAATGAAACTTTCCAAAGATAGAACATAAAAGGCTGGTCTAAACAAATAATCGCTTGCTACGAAGTAGGCCTACCTTCTAAACTAAGATGAGGCATATTTTTTTCTTACATTATAATACTAATAGTTTCGCTGTCTGTCTATGTATCTGTCTGTGTAACCAATCTGACAAGAACGCTCTAGAGAAAACACAAGCAAATTAAAAACATGCATAGTTAAATGATAACGAAATATGACGTAACATTGGAGCATATAGTAGAAAATAGTATCAAGCCGGAGAGTGCACACAGTAATATGACGTCATTGATTCTCGAGTAAACATTGAATAAAAAGGCAATTTAGTCTAATCTAAGTGGTTTGCGTGAAGAGTTTCTTTCATACAATTCTTCGGGTAGGGGCGAAGCCCCACCCCCTCAAGAGAACGTCTGAGCCCCCCCCCCCCCCTCCCCAACTCAAAAGAAATTTCTTCATCGATACTCTATAATAAAATTACCGCCTAATTTATGTGTCTAATCTAAAAATTGGTTTGCTTGCAGTTTCTTTCATGCAATTCTTCGGGTAGTGCCTAAGCGTGAAACCAGTGTTTCTTTCAGACTTTTTCCTCCCCGGTGGGGGGAACTTTTTCTAATCTAAAAAGTGTTTAGCGTGCACAGTTTTTTTCATGCATCTCTTCCGGTAGGGGCGAAGCCCCGCCCAGGTTCTTCCTTCTACAAATGCGACCAGTGTTTCTTTCAGACTTTTTCCTCCCCGGCGAGGGGTGGGGGTACTTGAATTTTTTGGGGGGCGGGGTTGGAATTTTCTGGGGTGCAATACGGTGCAACGTCTATTCCGTGAGCGCTATGGCGCCTACGCTCGTTTTAAGCAATGCAAAATTCTATGTATAACTTTGGGCTTTAGAGTCGTTCACTAAACATAATCCGGCGAGTCCGACGGCACACCTTGCGG
Organism: Physella acuta; assembly: GCF_028476545.2. Lineage (NCBI taxonomy): Eukaryota > Metazoa > Mollusca > Gastropoda > Physidae > Physella > Physella acuta. The sequence continues at coordinate 293,726 of NW_026732269.1, forward strand.
TACACTAATCGGGGGCTCACGAGAGCGCACTCTACGTCCCCGACATCTAGGCAGGGAGTGATTAAGGTGTTATTACGGAGAGTGATTAACGTTCACAGAAGGCGTGCTGTACGGTTGTGTAGGTAAACCCGTGCCCCGATAAATATGATCCAAGCGCAGGTATTGTTTACATTTAAATAAGTCAGTTTTAGAAAATAGGTCACTGTTACGGGTCAGTTGTAGGTTAGACTAGAATAGGATAGAATGATCTAGAATTAGGGGAGAGTGAGTGTGTGAGTTGAGTTTACCCTAGAATATTGTTAACCCCGGTGTGTTTGTGTATTGTTATCCCAAGGTCGAATGCGGTATAAAAGCTGGAGTGGATGGTTGTCAGGGTTAGTTAGTTGGCAGGGTTAGGTCGAGGGCTATGTTGTAATGTGATATGTGAGACCTAATAAACGTATTGAACGTTAACCCGAGTCGTTCTTGAATTCGAATCTAACCCGGACGTAACAACTGGTGGCCAGTATTAAAGTAAAGATAGCGCAATCATCAGAACGTCATTACCACTGGATGTCACCATCACTGGACTATACCATCGCTAGACGTCACCATCACTAGACGTCATCATCACTGGACTATACCATCCTGGGACCATCAGAACGTCAGTACCACTGGGAGTCACCATCACTAGACGTCACCATCGCTAGACGTCACCATCACTAGACGTCATCACTGGACTATACCATCCTGGGACCTTACCTGAACAGAAAGTCGCAATCAGAACGTCATTACCACTGGGAGTCACCATCACTAGACGTCACCATCGCTAGACGTCATCATCACTAGACGTCATCACTGGACTATACCATCCTGGGACCTTACCTGAACAGAAAGTCGCAATCAGAACGTCATTACCACTGGACGTCACCACCACTAGACGTCACCAACGCTAGACGTCACCATCACTAGACGTCATCATCACTGGACTATACCATCCTGGGACCTTACCTGAACAGAAAGTCGCAATCAGAACGTCATTACCACTGGACGTCACCACCACTAGACGTCACCATCGCTAGACGTCACCATCACTAAACGTCATCATCACTGGACTATACCATCCTGGGACCTTACCTGAACAGAAAGTCGCAATCAGAACGTCATTACCACTGGACGTCACCACCACTAGACGTCACCATCCTGAGACCTTACCAGAACAGAAAGTCACCATCGCTGGGTTCTACCATCATTGGACTTTATCAGAACAGGAAGTCGCCATCACTGGGTTCTACCATCCTTGGACTTTATCAGAACAGGAAGTCGCCATCACGGGATTCTACCATCCTTGGACTTTATCAGAACAGAAAGTCGCCATCACTGGGTTCTACCATCCTTGGACTTTATCAGAACAGAAAGTCGCCATCACGGGATTCTACCATCCTTGGACTTTATCAGAACTGAAAGTCGCCATCACTGGACTCTACAATCCTGGGACCTTACCAGCACAGAGCCTTGCCGTCACAGGACTTTTGTTTTTTTCGATCCAGGTCTTTGTCTTCACATGACCCGGCCATTACTGGATTTACCATTGTTTTCGAAGGGCTAAAGTAGGGGAAGGGACGGACTACTACAACAGATGTGTATTTGAGGTAAGTGTTTTTGCATTAGTCTTTGGCACGGTACTCACAACCGGGGATTACCCTTTGCCTAACATTATATTGGGTATTACAATTTTGGCATCCAATCCTAAGTGGATAAGGTGAGATGGCTAGCGAAGGCTTAACGCTAGAGCATTTTATAGCGTTAGGGGAAAGATGTAAACTAGAGGGAAGGGAACTGTTGGAATGGGCTGAGGCTAAATTGCTAGAGGCGGAGGCTAAGGCTAGGCAGCAGGCTGAAAGGGACGAGAGGGCTGCAGACAGGGCACTAACTAGGGCTAAAATTGAATCAGAAGAAAGACTAAAATTGAAGGAGCTGGAAATAGCAAGGGAGGAAGACATAAAGGGCAGGGGTAGGGCACAGACCCCAAGAATTAAGCTGACTGGTCTGAGAAACAGTAGGGACCAAACAGATATGGAGGTGGTGGTTGACATTTTTGAAAGGGAAGCCCGAGAAATAGGTTTAGAAGATAAGTTTTGGTGCCACGAGTTTAGGAAAGTTCTGCTAGATATAGGCTGCGAATCGTGGTTAACAGAATTGGGAGCAGAAGAGAATTATGGGAAGCTGAAAAGGGAGGTCCTAAAACACTTTGGTTTGACGGAGCAAGGATACAGTGATAAGTTTAATAGGCCCAACCATCAGAACAAGATAGAGCAGGGAGTTACATTAGGAGGGTACGACACTACTTGAGAAGATGGGTCGAAGCTAGCAAGTGTGACAAAACATTTGACGGACTGTTTGACCTACTCTTAAAAGACAAAATAGTGAGAACAGTCGGACAAGACGTAAGACAGCACATCCTCAGGCAAAAGCCGAGGACAATAACAGACGTAGAAAATGCCTGTGACAACTACTTTGACATCTACCCAGACAGAAAATTAAAACCGATCGACGTGACAGAGGACGCACTTGCATCAGGATCTAGGAATCCCTTTAGAGAGGACAAGGACAAACGAACCCTAAGACCTAGATCTAAGAGCCCCATTAGAGAGGAATGGGGCACAAGAAATGAAGTCACCCTTCAACGGGAGAGAAGAGGACAAAGCCCGGTCCAACCTAGGCCGGGTAGTAATATTAGTCCCAGAAGAAGCCCAATCACATGCTTTAACTGTGGGGCTGAGGGGCACATAGCGGCGGGGTGCCGGTCCAATCGTAGACAAATTGGTCATGAGTACAGAGGGAGAAGGGTAGGCTTCAGGGACATTCAAGACATATGACTAGTACCAGAGTTCAGCGGGGAGTGCGGCGACTGTGGACAATGCCTAAGTCAAGTAAAGGGCGCTGTCCCTGTAGGGAACATAGGAGCTAATCGGAGATTCATAAGCGACAGAGGGTCACTTCCTATAGTTGCAGGAAAACTGGATGGGAGGGCGGTGACCGTCCTACGGGATACGGGCTCTGTAGTCGTAGCTTGTCGAAAAGCTCTAGTCCCAAGAAATAGATGGACAAAAGAATGGATAACCATAAAGACCGCGGATGGAGATAAGAAAAGAGTACCAGGAGCTGTAGTCAACATAGAAACACCATACCTTACGGGAGAGTTCTTTGCCGTCCTTTTAGATGATCCACCCGCTGAACTTATAATAGGGAATGTAGCAGGCGCGAAATTACCGAGGGAAGATTCGCTAACATTAGCGGCGGTAGAAACCAGAGGACAACTTAGAGCAGGGGGCAACCAGAGAAATGAGCCAGGGCATAAGATTTTAGACCAAATAACGACATCGAAAGATTTTAAAACGCAACAGAGCGAAGACAAAACATTAGCTAGGTGGTGGAAGCTCGCGGAAAAGGGCAAACAATGTAAAACGATAGATGGGTTATTATATAAGATCATAAAACACAGCAAAACAGAAGATCAGATTAGACTAGCAATCCCAAGGGGACTTAGGCCCACCATCCTGAAATTAGGACACGACACACCTATGGCGGGGCACATGGGTGTAGCAAGAACGAAAGCCAGAATTCTGTCACAATTTAGCTGGCCAGGGGCAGGGGAGGATATCAGGCGTTCCTGCGAAAGTTGTGATGTCTGCCAGAAAAGCAAAAAGAATGTTGGTGGCAAGGCGCCTCTGGGTAGAACTGAGGTAGTGTGACAACCGTTTGAGAAAATCGCCGTATATATTGTGGGGGCTCTAACTCAAACGAAAAAAAAGAACAGATTCATACTCACAGCCGTAGACATATGCACACGGTGGCCAGAAGCCGTACCGCTGAAAAGTGTAACGGCAGCAGAGATTCAAGATGCGCTACTCTCCATCTTCACGAGGATGGGATTCCCGGAAGTCATACTCTCAGATAACGGGACCGAGTTCACGTCGGAAATTTTCTGCACCGTGTCTAAAATGTTGGGGATTAAAATCATTCACGCTTCGGCATATCACGCCATGGCCAACGGGGCGGTAGAACGATGGAATGGAACTTTGAAGGAAATGCTAAAGAAAGTAGCTATAGACAAGGATGACGATTGGGACGTGTTCATCCCAGCAGCACTTTTCGCCTACAGAGAAGTTCCAAACGAAAGCACTGGTTACCCGCCATTCGAACTTATGTTCGGCAGGAAAGTGAGGGGTCCGATGAGCATCCTAAGGATATCCTCACAGGAGAAGTAAGGGAATATAAGACAAGAGCTGCATATGACTACCTGCTGGACCTTAAGCAGCAGTTGCAAACGGCATGCAGTTATGCAACCCGCAAATCAGAAAATGAGAAAGATAAAGCAAAGAGCTACTACGATAGATCAGCCACAACCAAAGATATCAAAGTGGGGGATCATGTGCTGATATTGAAGCCCCAACTATTAAACAAACTTGAGCTAAGGTGGGCGGGACCTTACGAAGTCTTTAAAAAAATCGGAGACTTGGACTATGTTATTAAAACAGGGGACAGCACTAAGGTGGTCCATGTAAATCGGATGATGCTGTACCATCACAGACAAAAACCAAACGACAGCAAGGGACACCCCATGTTAGCGGCAGTGTCAGAAGTGGTGGAGGCAGAAGAAGAAAACCAAGTATCACTAACAGATGAGGAGGACATGGAACCGGGTATCCCATTGGACACAATAAAAACTCCCGACATACTGGAGGAAACTAAGTTAAGTGACAAAACACCCCGACAAAAACACAGCGGACGGATCTAGACAAAATTATCCAAGAGTACACAGCTGTAATTAGCAACTTACCTGGAAAAACAAGTTTACTAGAACATAAAATAAAACTGACCAACACCAGAGCAATAAGAACGAAACCCTACTGCATACCATACGCTCGAAGAGAGCTTATGAAGAAAGAGATGGACGAAATGGAGAGACTGGGAATAATAGAGAGGTCCGACTCCGACTTCAGCGCACCTGTAGTACTAGTTAAGAAAAAAGATGGGTCGACAAGGTTCTGTGTAGACTATAAGAGACTTAACGCAGTCACAGTCCACGACGCGGAACCCATCCCAGATACAGATGAGCTGTTCGCTAAATTAAATAGGGCAAAATATTTTACTAAACTCGACCTCACAAAAGGGTATTGGCAGATCCCCATTCAAAATGACAGCAAAAAACTAACCGCATTTGTCACACCCTGGGGCCTATTTCAGTTTAATTACCTGCCCTTTGGCCTATGCACGGCACCCGCCACATTCGCCAGATTAATGCGAGTCGTATTAAAAGACTTGGAAAATGTGGTGTCATTTTTTGATGACATCTGTATCTACAGCGAGACATGGGAGGAACACCTTATGGCAATAAAGGCGGTGTTCAATAGATTGAAGGACGCGGGCCTGACAGTAAGACCTGCCAAATTAGAGCTAGGGTTTGAAAAAAATTAATTTCCTAGGGCACATAGTGGGGAGGGGGCTACTGACACCAGAGAGAAACAAGGTAAACAAAATCTTAAACGTAGCAATACCCACCACAAAGAAAGAGGTAAGATCATTAGTGGATCTTATAGGGTATTATGCTAAATTTATACCAGAATTCAGCGAGGCCAACGCAATACTGACAGACTTGTTAGCAAAGGGTAAACCTGAAAAGGTCGTGTGGTCAGATGAATGTAACCGTGCTTTAAGACTGGTCCAGAAACACTTGAACTCAGAACTATTTCTTATTTTACCTAATATTAATTAGCATTTTATCCTCAGGACCGACGCCTCGTCACGAGGTATCGGGGCAGCCTTGATGCAAATGAGAAATGGGGTCCTAAGACCAGTAAAATACATCAGTAGAAAACTCCAACCGAGAGAGACTCGGTACTCTACTATAGAAAGAGAGTGCCTAGCAATTGTCTGGGCCACAGGCAAACTAGCGTTGTATTTATACAACGCTAGCTTTGTACTGCAGACGGACCAGCGTGCTCTAAAATACCTTCATAAATGTAGGTTAAATAATGCCAGACTGACACGCTGGTTCTTACTGCTACAGGAATATAAATTTACTATAGAACACATTCCGGGGAGAGATAATCTTCTAGCTGATTTTTTGTCAAGAAATTTTAGAGCGGGAGTCTGAGATGTAAATTGTAATTTAAACCACAGATTTGTTTGTTTTTTTTTCTGTTTTTTTTTCGGTTATTTTTACTCGGTTGTTTGTCTTGGATTCATGTACAAAGAGATGTATAAATGCATTATTTATTTACTCTCCTCTTGGTGTAGTATACCTGTCGAATCATTTTTTTTGTTTGTTTTTTTAAATTATTTTATTTATTTATTTATCTATTTTTTCTCTGTTTGTTTTCGCCCTCTAGGTTAACTTAGGATTTGGGGATTTAGTTAGTACTTGTAGTATGTACTACAAATACTTGGGTGGGGGGTAGTGTTACGGGTCAGTTGTAGGTTAGACTAGAATAGGATAGAATGATCTAGAATTAGGGGAGAGTGAGTGTGTGAGTTGAGTTTACCCTAGAATATTGTTAACCCCGGTGTGTTTGTGTATTGTTATCCCAAGGTCGAATGCGGTATAAAAGCTGGAGTGAATGGTTGTCAGGGGTTAGTTAGTTGGCAGGGTTAGGTCGAGGGCTATGTTGTAATGTGATATGTGAGACCTAATAAACGTATCGAACGTTAACCCGAGTCGTTCTTGAATTCGAATCTAACCCGGACGTAACAGTCACGCGCCTAAGAATATAGGATTGGTAAAGAATTGATGAAACCGTCATAATATATTTCGTCAGATTTTATTTGTCTTTTATGCATTGCTACATCTTTAATTAAATCGCTTCAGATCTATGGGAAGTTGTTGAGAATACTACTAGGGAGGTTTCAGCGGGGAAAAAAACATTTTCAATTTCACACGGGCGGCGCCCCGGCAGAGTGCCATTTGGCACCCCGGTTTATCCCGTGAGTGCTGTGGCGCCCACGTTCGTTTTAAACAGTGCAATAGACTATTGATACAACCAAGCATTAGACTCTTTCACTAAATTGAATCAGGCGCTTACGTCGAAGCCTACGTTAGTTTTAAGGAGCCTGGGACAGTTCGCTGAGACCCTACGGTATTGTAATCGGGGTCTCCCGAGAGCGCCCCTTTACATCCCTGACACCTGGGGGGGGGGGGGGTCACCGAAGTGTGTTCTACCTCAATATTAGTGTCATTTATTAATGTACACTCAAGGCTTTCATGCGGTAGTGTAATTCAACTCGTGCTACGATAAATATGATCCAAGCGCAGACATTGTTTACATATAAATAACTCAGTTTTAGAAAACTATGTCACACGTCTAAGAATATAGGACTGGTAACGCATGGATCAAACCCTTCTTATATATTTCGTCCGACCTTCTTCTATCACGGCGACAACGCGCGGGGACGGTAACGCTAGTATTAAATATTTAGAAATAACCGCACCATTCATATAAACTGTATATTTGTGTATGTGCGAATAAAATGTGGTATTCTCTTTTTTATCTTCATTTAAAATTGCTTTTTACCATGTCATAATAAACGTTTTAGAAAAGTGTTCAATTATTTTTATTATTTTCAAATTATAAAATTTACAATTCATAAATGTTAAATTAAATTTATTTCAATTATCAGGACAAGTTTAATAATTTTTTTTTAAATCGAAAAATATAATTTTCAGATCGAACGTGATTTGCAGCATTTGATATTTGCTTCAACCCCAGTAATTCGCAAAAGTATAATAAAAATGTTGGACGAAAAAAACAGATATAAAAATGAATTACAACTTTTTATAGTACGAGAAGCTGAGCATTTGCTAGTTCCATTTCTAACTATAGATCCTGAGGAAAAAAAGTCTATGGTAAAAGCAATAGCTATTATATTAAATTAGTCTATGCACGTACATAAACAGGAGGTTAACGCTTTATGGTTCTAGGTATATATTTTATAAACGTAAACATACATTTTATTTATTTGTTCATTTATTAATTGATTTTTATTCAAAAAATATATTCCAGATGGATAATCCAATTATAACTGGCTGGTTTTATTTACCCGGACTTTTCTGTAACGAAAAGGTCACGGTAATATTTCATAAACCTCCAGCAGACGGCTATATGTCCTATATGCCGAAAACAGAAACTTACCAACATGAGGATCTAATACACCAAAGAGAGATTGAAATGCTTAAAAATTTACAAAGTGAATGCATTGTTAAATTAATGGCCTTCAATGTACACAGTTTGCCTCAGTTTTATGTCATTGAGCAGTTCAGTAATTTCCAGGTAAATAATCTCAGACAAAATAACAGTAGGCAAAAGCATTGTATTTGGAGTGCCTTTTTTAAAATGATAAAAATGAAAAGTTTTTCATATGACATGTTGTTTATTGTTTTTTTAGCCTGATTGATTGATTTTGTAACCGTAACTAATGTTACCATATACACAGATTTACATTAAATAAACTGGGAGTGATCTCCCCTAAACTTTCTCGAATATTCTTATATAACACTACGGGGGGTGGCTATTCCGGATATAGACATGATTTTTAATCCATTTTTAATGACAAACTTTTAAAAATAGAATAGAACCTCGCAGAAAAAAAGAATTGCGCATCAAGTGAATGGCAAATAATATGTGCATAATAGTCCGGACTATTGTTAGTACTTTACAAAATCATTGTCGTTTTTAATTAATCGAAAATAAAATAAAATACTACTTCTGATAAAAGGAAATTACTCAAAATTTGATAAAAGGCAGATAATTAGAACTTTCGATTTTCTATCTTTATACATAGACTCTGGCTTTTTGTGACGATGTGTGACAGTGGAGAGTAGGAGGAAGAAGATATAAACATCAAACACGCGTGTCGTTATTTATAAATGACCCTTAAACCCAATTTTATATAAAGAATAATGGGTGGTCTAGTATATACTAAAATATTTTTCTTTTTTTTCAGGAGTTTCTCGTATATAGCAGCAAAAACCAAAATTGGCGACTACCTCAAGAGCTGGATGATATACTGAGGCAATGTTTAAATTCCATAAAGTTTTGCCATGATTCGCATATTGTTCATGCTAACATAACGGCAGACAGTTTCTATGTGAATATCGGAACTTCCAAACACATAATTATCAAGCTCGGCGGTTTCAAAATAGCAGCTAAACTTGGTCAGAGTTTAGAAAAAGTATTAGGTAAGATACACCATACCAAATGTCTTCAGTACAAACACACACACACACACACACACACACACACATATATATATATATATATATATATATATATATATATATATATATATATATATATATATATATATATATATATATATATATTAACTCGACATACAAGTACTCCAACTTACAAGAATTTTGAGAAACAAACTGTCGAGCGATCTAAAATTTGCATTGTCATACGAGAAGAATGTGATAAACGAGTAATCGAATAAGCGGGTTTAGCCGTTCGTGGAACTGAATCACCATGAAGAAGTTGAATCGGAGTTATTTATTTACACTAGCCTAACTCATTTCCCAAATATTCTGAAATAGAGGAATAACAAACTCATTGAACAAGGTACCTTTAAATAAACGGCCGAAGTGGGAAAATTTGGGAAAGTGAGGTACGCGTGGCTAAAAAATTAGCAAAGACCAACGAAGAAAAAAAATGTAACGAGAATAATGTTCGGTAAAGTTTACGTTTAGGGTAAAGTATAGCGTTAAATGTGTAACAAGTGAGAGAAATAAAGGGATATAAATAGCTTAGCATTAACAGTGAGTAAGAGAACAAAGTGAAGCTCGTCCACCTTAAATTGAGTCTACTCCTCCACAAGCATCTTCCTTAAGGGTAATTCGGTTGATCTTCAAGGTAAATACACATTATAAAACCAGTTTATTTCTTTGCATTATTATTTATTATTAGCCATCTTTACCTATTACACGCGAATCATAGGCCGATACATTTTTAATGTTATACTTGATTGAGAAAAATCTTCCTTAAGCGTAATTCGGTTGATCTTCAAATTAAATACACTGTATAAAACCAGTCTATTTCTTTGCATTATTATTATTTATTACTAGCCATCTGTACCCATTATAGGCCGATACATTTTTAATGTAATACTTGATTGAGAAAAATATTTTATAAATAGTTATTGGTAAAAACGCAATGTGCTTTACTACACGTTGAATGATATTAGTGACAAAGCAAAGAAACAAATAAATAGCTAAAAATCTGACGCATTTAATATGACAATGGCTACCAATACCTATAAAAAAATTATAACCAAATTATCCTAATTTATAAAAGGCCATGTGCGCTCTTCTCTCTCTCTCTCTCTTTCTCTGTCCGCAAAAAATTTTCGCCGGACATCACGTCAGAATCGGCAGCGGTATATGGAGAACTTTTTACGGACTTTTGTTGAAAATAATATGTTAGATGTTTTAAATGTATAACCACAATTTTACTTAAAGAAGAAAAATAAAAATTAAAGGCGTATTCGAATGTAGAGAAACAGTATTATTTATGCAACCGGAAAAGCATTAATATATGTGAAAAAGAACGCATAAAACTGTGACGTCACTATTGCTTATACATTAACTAATGACGTCATCTGCCGTGTTAAGAATGAAAAGAAATGAACTATTTCATTCAAATTTGATTTAGATCTACGTACACTATGAAATGTATACAATACAATTTTTCCGGCCTAAACTCATAAAATTTATTTTATGTATTTGGATTCTAGATCTAGAGATTCTAGATCTAGACTAAATCTAAATCTAAATCTACGCAATAACTAGATCTAGACGTAGACGCTAAGATCTAGATTTAGACTCTGACTTCTCTAAAATCAATTCCAAAAATAAATTTCTATATTAGGACTAAACTATTTCAAGACTTATTTATTTTATACAAAATCTTTGTTTGGAACTGGCTAATTTGGGATAAAAAATTAATTTGAAAGAATAGGCATATTCGCGTAAGTTAAGATTTTAAAATACGTGTTTCATTCTCCGTATTTTATAAGGTGCCTAAATAGCGGAGATGTTAGTGTACATTAAACCACGCAGGTGGTGCGGGTTCGAGACACAGCAAGTCAACTTGGTTAATGTATTCTTTTTTATTATGCTCGGGCTAAACTTAAAAAAAAAATTCTTTTAGGAATCTAGATCTAGATCTAGATTGTCGGGTGTCCGATAGGGCACTTCCCGGCGCCGCAGGCGCTTCAAATTTGGCATGATCTTGCCTTGGTGCGACAGAACACGGGGGCCGGTTGGCCGAAAAGTCTACGATGTGGGGGTCAAAACTGACCTCGACTGACCGGTACCTTATATGAGCTATAAATCGAAAAAAAAATGTCCACGGAGGAACCTCTTCATAACTCTTGAGGACGTAGACCGACCTTCGGGCGAATTAATTAAGCATTCAAATTCTCAATGTTTTCGAAAGCCTAAGCGAAGCTGGGCAGCATGCCTAGTATACATTATTAGCCAACAAAAAGTTATATTAAATAAGTTTATCTATAGATCTAAATCAAAATTTAATGGAATAGTTTATTTATTCATATTCTAAATTGGAAGCTGTGCGAAGCGAATCTTTTTGAAGATAACGTCATTAATATTGTGTATCATTTTCAACATTCGATTTTCAATTCTACTTTTTATCCTTCAATTATTAACATCTAATATATAAAGCTCAGTTCTGTAACGTGTGGCAGAAAAGTTTGTCGTTGACAATTCTATGGATTTAAGTGTTAGATTTTTTTATCGTGCTCACAGTCTGAATTTACGAGTCAAAAAATTACCATTGAAAGTCTTTAAAAACAATTTTCATTCTATTTACTTAGAAGAATAATTCTCAATTATGAACGCGACATAAAATTTTTAAAAAGTGTATCGACGTTTATAAAATTTCTAAAATTGTGTCGGAAATGTATTGACTGCACAGTTACTTCCCTTTAATAAAAAAAAAATTCTTAAGAAGAAAGAATTTACATTTTATTACTTTGTTTTTGGTGTTAAGAAAAAAAAATAATTACATAATTAGCAGGGATTGATTAAGTGCAATGTCGTTAGGTATTTTTAACACTGCCTTTTATTTATTCTATACACTGAACATACTGTTCAATAATTATTATTTTTTTTAAATCAATAACATTTAATAAGCCAGGTCCTACAAATCCTATACGTTTATTTCTTTCCATTTACGGATAAGCTTGGAGTATTATCATTTTTGTTCACTAAATTGAAACAGGCGCGTCCGCCGGCGCCCTTGCACGGTTCGATTTGGCACCCTGGGCTATCATGTGAGCGCTATGCTGCATAGTTTTGTTTTTAACAGTGCGATAGACTATGGGTAAGAAAGGTTACTATAGTCTTTAAGTGAATCAAATCCGGGCGTCCTCCGGCACCCCGACAGGGTGCTATTTGGCGCCCCGGGCCTTCCGGTGTACGCTATGGTATATACGTTCGCGTGAGTTCAAAAGACTATGAATAAGTTATGTACTATAGTCGTTTACTAAGTTCAATCAGGCGGTGACGTCATGGTGCGTCCTCTGGCGCCCAGACAGGGTGCTATTTGGGGTCCCGGGCCTCCCGTGTTCGGTTTCGCGCCTACGTTCATTAAAGTGAGTGCAAAAGACTATGAATAAGTTGGGGTACTATAGTCGTTTATTAAGCTGAAACAGGCGATTCCGCCCCGGGCTAGACTCTGAGCACTGTGCGTTTATGTTCGCGTTAGTGTTTTCTTTGTGTTTAGGTTGGGTTTGCGTTAGTGGTTGCGTTTTGATTTGGTTCGTTTTTGTTCTTTCTTTTTTCGTTTTCGTTTGTGTTTTATTTTCTTTGCGTTTGTGTTTGTATTTGTGTTTGTGGTTGGTTTTGCGTTTGGATTTGGTTTGTTTTCGTTTGTTTTTTCGTTTGTGTTTTTTTCTTTGGGTTTGTGGATTGGTTTTGCATTTGGATTTGGTTTGTTTTCGTTTGCTTTTTCGTTTGTTTTTTTCTTTGTGTTCGTATTGGTGTTTGTGGTTGTGGTTGGGTTAGTTGTTAGGTTTTTGTTTTCGTTTGTATTTGTAATTGTGTTAGCGTTATGTTTGCGTTTTGTTGTTTTGGTTTTGGTTTGGGTGTGCAATGCCGGGTTTATGATGATTACTAAACACACAGGTAATGGTCTTTAACAGCAAGGTTTTTCACAGAAGCCAGAGCAGGGCCTGGCCGGGACGGCTAGTCTAATATATAAAGCTCAGTTCTGTAACGTGTGGCAAAAAAGTTTGTCGTTGACAATTCTATGGATTTAAGTGTTAGATTTTTTATCGTGCTCATAGTCTAAATGTACGAGACAAAAAATTACCATTGAAAGTCTTTAAAAACAATTTTCATTCTATTTACTTAGAAAAATAATTTTTAATTATGAACACGACATAAAATTTTTAAAAAGTGTATCGACGTTTATAAAATTTCTAAAATTGTGTCGGAAATGTATTGACTGCACAGTTATTTCCCTTTAATAAAAAAAATTCTTAAGAAAAAAGAATTTACATTTTATTACTTTGTTTTTGGTGTTAAGAAAAAAAAATAATTACATAATTAGCGGGGATTGATTAAGTGCAATGTCGTTAGGTATTTTTAACACTGCCTTTTATTTATTCTATACACTGAACATACTGTTCAATATTTTTTTTTTTAAATCAATAACATTTAATAAGCCAGGTCCTACAAATCCTATATGTTTATTTCTTTCCATTTACGGATAAGCTTGGAGTATTATCATTTTTGTTCACTAAATTGAAACAGGCGCGTCCGCCGGCGCCCTTGCACGGTTCGATTTGGCACCCTGGGCTATCATGTGAGCGCTATGCTGCATAATTTTGTTTTTAACAGTGCGATAGACTATGGGTAAGAAAGGTTACTATAGTCTTTAAGTGAATCAAATCCGGGCGTCCTCCGGCACCCCGACAGGGTGCTATTTGGCGCCCCGGGCCTTCCGGTGTACGCTATGGTATATACGTTTGCGTGAGTTCAAAAGACTATGAATAAGTCATGTACTATAGTCGTTTACTAAGTTCAATCAGGCGGTGACGTCATGGTGCGTCCTCTGGCGCCCAGACAGGGTGCTATTTGGGGTCCCGGGCCTCCCGTGTTCGGTTTCGCGCCTACGTTCATTAAAGTGAGTGCAAAAGACTATGAATAAGTTGGGGTACTATAGTCGTTTATTAGGCTGAAACAGGCGATTCCGCCCCGGGCTAGACTCTGAGCACTGTGCGTTTATGTTCGCGTTAGTGTTTTCTTTGTGTTTAGGTTGGGTTTGCGTTAGTGGTTGCGTTTTGATTTGGTTCGTTTTTGTTCTTTCTTTTTTCGTTTTCGTTTGTGTTTTATCTTCTTTGCGTTTGTGTTTGTATTTGTGTTTGTGGTTGGTTTTGCGTTTGTATTTGGTTTGGTTTCGTTTGTTTTTTCGTTTGTGTTTTTTTCTTTGGGTTTGTGGTTGGTTTTGCATTCGGATTTGGTTTGTTTTCGTTTGCTTTTTCGTTTGTTTTTCTTTGTGTTCGTATTGGTGTTTGTGGTTGGGTTAGTTGTTAGGTTTTTGTTTTCGTTTGTATTTGTAATTGTGTTAGCGTTATGTTTGCGTTTTGTTGTTTTGGTTTTGGTTTGGGTGTGCAATGCCGGGTTTATGATGATTACTAAACACACAGGTAATGGTCTTTAACAGAAAGGTTTTTCACAGAAGCCAGAGCAGGGCCTGGCCGGGACGGCTAGTTGTTTCATAAGGATATTTTTCTACATGTTTTATGTGACGTCATATAATTAAAAATGTGTTTCGACATTCGAATATCCCTTTAATTTTACTTTCCTTCTTTAAACAAAAATTAGTTTATACATTTAGTATATCCAACATACTATTTTCAGCAAAAGTCCGTATTTTTAAGTTCTCATATATTGCTGACATTTCTGATCTAATAGCTTCGGAAAATATGTAGCAGACTGAGAGAGAGAGAGAGAGAGAGAGAGAGATGTGCGCACACGGGCATTAATATATTAGGATGTAATTAAATAATATTTGCCATGTATAAACACACATTTTTTTTCTTTTTAACTACGTCACAAAAACATCTGAGTTAAAATTTTGTAGGGGGGTGGATTAACGGAATTTCAATTAATTTCAATGCAGAAAATCGCTATGAGATACGAGCGATTTCACATTAGGGCAATGTTAACTGGAAAAATTTTTCTCGTTTATATATATATATATATATATATATATATATATATATATATATATATATATATATATATATATATATATATATATATATATATATATACATACATATGGATTGTTGATAGATGGATAGACAGATGGATATATGGAGGGACGGACGGACGGATGGACTCATGGACGGATAGACGCATTGACAATTCGATTGATTGATGCGTGTAAGGATGGATGAATATTTTCGTTCACGTTATATTAAAGCTATCTAGATCTATCTATGTCAGTTTTCTTTAGACATGAAACTAATTTTATAAAAATTTCAATTTTATAGACAAATCAGACGCAGAACAACTTATTCCCTTAAGATGGAGCCCTCCAGAAACCATATTTGAACGTAAAGTCTCATACAATTCAGACGTATATATGATAGGGATCCTTTTTGTAGAGATTAAAACTCATGGTGTCTTACCATATTCTGTTGAGTGTGCTGATGATGAAACTTTTATAGAAAAAGTCAGTGGTTTTAGAAGATTATACATTTCACATTAGTTGGTCAATCATTTTAAGTGCCTACGAGTAATATTAATCGCAATATTTCATGGCTCTTTAACAAACATTAATATAGCCATTAGAGTTTTTTTTTTAGCAGTTACAAATAATAAGATAAGATTTATAACAGGCTACTTAACTTTAAAAAATGTTAAAATATGTTAAGCTTTGAATATTTTTAATTAAAATCTTAGCTTAGAGAAAATGATTTATCAACATCTCAAGAAAGTTGTATAGATGACTCCAGCAATGCGCTCATCAGAAAATGTACTCAAAAAAATCCGGATGAAAGAGCAAGTCTAGCGGAGATTATCTCTGAGCACAGTCGTATCTTGCTTGGTAAGCTATGCAATTTTTTAATGCTAGATAACTTTATTTTCGTCAGTCCCCGTGTTTTCATTAAGGCTTATGCAATAAACATTTCTAAAGGTAAGGAATATGTAAGATTATGTTTTAATTTAAAAGTCGTTACACCTACAGATTTAATACTATACTACGGCATCTTAGAACTTGGTATTTTTTTGTCTTTCTATTCTTTACACTTATCATATTAGCAAAAAAATACAACAGTTTATTATGTTTTAACTTTTATTAATTGTTGACTTACCTATCTTTTTCGCGTTCGTGTCGAAAACACATGGGGCAGATTAGCTCGGCATATGAAGGGATAGTGTGGTCCGAATATGACCAGCCGCCGTATTGTCCCTAACGTGAGTAAGGTACCCATCAGGGGTGGGTCAACTCAGGGATTAGAACTCAAGACTTCTAGTTTAGCAGTCTAGCTCTTTACCGCTAGGCCAAGCCGTC
This sequence comes from Physella acuta, assembly GCF_028476545.2. Taxonomy (NCBI): domain Eukaryota; kingdom Metazoa; phylum Mollusca; class Gastropoda; family Physidae; genus Physella; species Physella acuta. The sequence goes on from NW_026732269.1 coordinate 310,312, forward strand.
CGACCATATGTGACTTATTTTCTTATTTCTTTCAAATAACCGGACATATCTACACCCAAGCAGATTTTAATAGCATATTTAAAGAAATCAGTCAGACGCTTGATAACGATGTGTGAACTCTATTGAATCTATTTTTAATGCAGAAGGTGAAAACAATGCTACGGCAAGGGTCAGTTTCCCAGATTTAAATGATGAAAAATACATGCCATCTCTTGGATACAAAAAGGTGGGTTGCCATAATTAAACAAAATAATAGAGCCGATTAAAACATCAACACGATTTGTGCTCTTTACCTCCTATATGTTAGACTCAGAGGCGTAGCGACCCTTCCCGGCGTCAGGGGACAAACTTTCAATTTGGCGCCCCCATCGGGTGGAAATTTTCAATTTGCAAACCCCCCCCCCCCCCCCCCCCCATCAAACTTTCGATTTGCACCCCCCTCAAACTGCAGCTAAAATGACATTATAATTTGTTTTTACAACCCATTTTGGCGCCCCCGGGGACATATGTACCCCCCTGCCCCCCCCCCCCCCATCGCTACGCCTCTGGTTAGACTACACTGTAAATTCCTATCTACATTTTGTGAACTTAAAAAACTTGCATTTTTAAAAAGTTTTAGTGCTTCTTTTATTTTCTGCTTTTTAGAATTTGGATATTGTAGAGATATAAAAATAAATGACACATTAGTTTAAATAAACCGGGAGTGATCTCCTCTAAACTTTCTCGAATATTCTTATATAAAACATCAGGGGATGGGAACTCGGGATATAGTCATAATTTTTAATTCATTTCAAATACTTACACTTTTTAAAATAGAATAAAATATTGTAGAAAAAAGAATTTCGCACCAAGTGAACGCAAAATAATGATGTGCATAATAGTCTTGGAGCGCAATATTATTAGTACTTTATAAATTTACATGCGTTTTTTTGAGAAATCGGAAATAGCGTAAATTACTCAAAATTTGACAGAAGGTCGAGAATTAGATATTTTACTTACATGTGAAATTTCATTTATCTATCTAAAATAGTACTCAAGTTATAGGCTTTTGAAAAATTCAAAGTAGAAAAAGTACCACTTTCGTTGATCGGAAATCGCTCAAAAGTTGACATGGATCTACGATTTCGATAAAATAATTATATATGAAATTTCATCAACTTAGCTATAACGGTACTCAAGTTATCGTGCTCACACAGAGACACAGAGACACACAGTCACACACACAGACACACAGACATACGGACAAGATTGCAAAATTATGTTTTTCCGTATCAGTGAGGTGTAAAACGTCGAGATTTGTAAAAATCTCTTTTTTTTTGCACAATTACAAGACTTTCTCTATACTTCGTATATACGAGAAAGTAAAAAACAATTACCACAATATTTTCCCCTTTCCGTTTGTTCACAATTAACTAGAGTCTAGTTACTAGACCAAACAAGAAGAGAATATTTGTTGTTCAATATCAGCTCTAAAGAACAATTATGTGTCTTCTACTAAGATCCGTGGTCAGTTCTCAGTGTTGTAAACATAATAGATACTATATATATATATATATATATATAAATATATATATATATATATATACATACATATATATATAATATATATATATATATATATATATATATATATATATATATATATATATATATATATATATATATAAACATACATATATATATATATATATATATATATATATATATATATATACATATATAAATATATATATATATATATATAATATGTATATATATATATATATCTGTATATATATATATATGTATATATATATATATGTATATATATATATATATATATGTATGTATATATATATATGTATATATATATATATACACACACACACACACACACAAACATACATACATGCAAACATACATACATACATACATACATACATACATACATACATACATACATACATACATACATACATACATATAAACATGCATGATATATGCAGTAATGTCAGCTAGCCCCCCCCCCCTCTCAACACACTTATATGTTACAAAATAAGAGTGAGAAGCAGGTTGTTTGAAAGTACGCAATTTATAAATAAAATGGAATTAGCACTACAGAGTTTTCATGAACAGTATATCTCATAATTTATATTATATTGATTTTTAAAATTAATATTTAATTATGATACGTAGCATAATTAACAACTTATTTTTCTATAACGAATGATATACTTTGTCGTTTTCTTTTTCTGTTTAAAATAGTATACAATTATTTGAAAAATAATTATTTAAAAAGGTTACCTCCCTTGAAAATGGACCGAATGACGTATGTCTTTGTTTACAATTTAAACAAACAGATACTATGCTTATATAAGAAAATACGATATATGAACATATTTAACGACTACAATGGCTTTTTCCGACGGGAATAAAGTTTTTTTTTTACCCTCCAGTTTTGACCCATTTACTAAGTTTTCCCAGATATGCCGAGTTTTTTGTGATATCCCTAGGTGTTCTCCTGCTACCTCACAAAATTTCAAGGGGGGTCGTTGGAGAAAAAAAAATTCGTAATAGAGCTCATATAAAGAGAATTTCACTCGCGGTCACTTTTTAGCCCTCAACGAAGGCTTTGAGTGAAACCGACAGTTTTCCCTAAAGGTCAAGCCATTTACATAAGAGCATGCAAAAAATTAGACAGATGTAAAGACGGTAAGTGCCCTAAAATCCGTTTTGAAATCACCCTCTGTTTTTCCCATAAAATACAAAGACGCTGGTCAGTTTTGACCCATTTACCGAATTTTCACGGACATGGCGAGATTTTTGTGACACCCCAAGGCATTCTCCTACTACCTCACAAAATTTCACGGGGAAAATTGTTTTCGTAATATAGCCCATATAAGGAGCCGGTCAGTCGAGGTCAGTTTTGACCCCCTCTCCGTCGACTTTTCGGCCAACCGTCACCGGCACTTGTGTTCTATCGCCCAAGGCACCATCGTGCCAAATTTGACGCGCCTGCGGCGCCGGGAAGTGCCCTGTAGGGCACTTGACCACATTGCTTTATATATATAGATTTTCTTTTGTTAAGAGATCTTTAATATAAAACAAAAACACTGTTTTTACTACTTTTTTTTCAGGGAACGCTACAACTCAAAAGTGAGTATTAAATAATTATAAAAGAAATTAATACTTCTTGTTACATTTAACGTATAATTTTAACTCTGATTAAAACATCTTTTTACTAAATAGCATGCATCTGCACATCAAGACTATTAGGATCTAAATTATTTTGTTATATGACATTCACAATTCTAAAATAAATAGTTCCATTAGCAGGTATTAGCTAATAGCTTTATTTTATTGTAATAAAATTGGCGTTGGAGGGGGTGTTCTATGGGGGTGTAGGGCTTTAACTCGTGTCTAGACCTCTGACATACCTTGGTTTTAGTATTCCAAAGTAAAGATTTGTATAACCTTTTTCAGATTATGTTAAGCCATTTCAAATCGAACTGCTAAAAGAAATGAGTAATAACATGTGGTTGTTTACAATGGTAAGTTTTAAGACATTTAAGATAGATTTTGCTATAGAATGCGTTAATTTTGTTTGGGAACCATGACAAATTGCTATCTTTGCACAGAAAAATCAGTGCAATTTAAATCACCCTAAGTTACTTCATGGCTGTTGTTTTGTGTTTTAACTCAGACAACAGTATTTAACAAGGGACTGTGTCGTTGAAGATCAAGGCTACAACATCGTTTCACATTGTATCAGTTTAATGTTAACTTCGTTTACATTATTTCACATAGTATACGTTAAATAATAAGTTAATTTACATTGTTTCACTTAGTATCAGTTGAATTTTACATTTTTTCACATAGTATACGTTCTTCTTCTTCTTCTTCTTCGTTCTTAATTTTGAATATGGTGGAGGATTCAGACAACAAGTCCAACTTCGTGGACAAACCGGACTGTGGTCTCCAGTTTGTCAAGTGCCCCATATAATTTTTCCCTGAGTGGGGTGGGCTGGGGCCAGTATACGTTAAATAATAAGTTAATTTACATTGTTTCACTTAGTATCAGTTGAATTTTAAGTTCATTTACATTCTTTCACATAGTATACGTTAAATAATAAGTTAATTTACATTGTATCACTTAGTATCAGTTGAATTTTAAGTTCATTTACATTCTTTCACATAGTATCAGTTAAATGTTAAGTTAATTTACATTGTTTCGCAGAGTATAAGTTAAATTTAAGTGATTTTTTATAGTGTTTTACATAGTATCAGTGAAATAGATGGTAAAAATGAGACTTAATTAAAAATCACTAGCGAGCAAGTTTATATTATGTATTCTTATAACATTTATGACTTGAATGTAAATGAAATCATATGCTTAAATTAAAATGTCTAAAACAAATCATTCAAATGCAAGCCCCTAATATTGTTTTGAACGTTAATTTTCTGCAATATACAGCATACTGACTGCGTTTGGAGCGTTGAAATAATCAATTTTTAAAGTTAAATGTTATAACAATTAAGAAGAATATATGGATAGAACCTAACTATTGTGATGTTTCTTTGAAAATTAATTTAAGTATGTGAAAGTTCTTCTTTGTTGTAGAATAAGAACGTATTTGTAAGACAGAAGATGAACCATCGCATATCTTCTTGTACGCTTAAAACAATTAAGAGTGACAGCATGAGGAAAATTTTGCCACAAGTTTATGTATTTGTAATCACAGATGGAAAAGATGAATTCATTGTAAGTATTTCATTTAATAAATAACAGAAAATTTAAATCCTCCGAAAGGAAAAACAAATTTTCCCTTCGAAACATGTTTTAGACTGGTGCAGTCAGCGATGTATCAATTAATGTGCATTTATTGTAGAGCAATTGAAGAAACACAACAATCCTATAAAGTCTGCAGCTTTTGTAGGCTCTAATGGTGGGTAGCACATCCGATTCTATATTTGACGGGTGTCAAAATATATAAGTATTTTATCAATTTTTTAGTTTTCTATAGACTTTTGAGCGATTTCAGGTAAACGGGGGTGTTTCTTACACTACTTCTAATTACTTAAATTGAGTACTGTTTTATTTAGACGGACACATTCTCACCTATAAGTAATTTATTGTATTGTAAATTTCTTTCCTTATTTGAATGATTTCCGTTAGCCAGAAGTAATACTTTACTTTAGTGGGAATACGAAATCTTAAATTCTGTTTCGATTAGGTAGAAGAAATTTCATATACAAGAAAAAGAGCTTATACTTTTAATTTTATAGCGCACTTCGGAATGGTACATAACTATGTAGTACATAACTCTATTTCTGGTTTCTAAAACACCGATAATTTTTGTACCTTTTTCTGTTATCTTGAAGAAATTTCAAACATTAAAATAAAATCTTATTCACCAGTTCCAGTTCATTTTAAATTTTGATTGATTTCCGATTTTCGAAAGTAGAATTTTACGCAATTTCCTATTCGATTTAAAAACCTTAAGAATATTATCTTGATGTGTGTGTGCCTATGTATTTACTAAGATTTATTTTGCAATTTTTTTGACAGGACATTCATCTGCCTTCATCATGTAAACATAGCCTCGATGATCTTTTAGAGAAAAAAGATATTGATGGGTCGATTTCCGCCTATGTTGAAATAGTTAAAGAGGTTGCCAATATGTTGAAAACGATACACGATAATGCATGTGTTATTGGGGTATTAGAAGTCTCAAATATCTTTATTTCACAATCGAGAGACGGCATAATGGTAATTATTTGCAATATTATGTGCAATATTTTTAAAAAATCGAAAAAGTTTTTAATTCCACTTAAGATAATTATGTATATATATATATATATATATATATATATATATATATATATATATATATATAATTATATATATATATATATATATATATATATAATTATATATATATATATATATATATATATATATATATATATATATATATATATATAATTATATATATATATAATTATATATATATAAGGCTATATAATAAACAAATCTTTGCTATAAGCTCTATATGAGCTCTATGTTGGTATATAGAATAATGTAATAGTGAATATAATTTGTCTTCTTAATGCTTTAAATAGGTCCACCCAGTTTCTTTAGCTTACTTCAGTGCCATACCAAATGGTGGCGTTGCAAGTACGATGTTTGATGTTTTGTATGATGATAGTAACTCTTCAGAAAGGTAACAACATAGTTATATCATTTTTTAAATAAGGTTATACTTGCCTTTACAAATAGTTAGAAGTTCAAAGGTAAAGTATTACATTTTCATTCAACTTGATTATATTTTAAATACATGTGTTTTACTAGCAGACATGTTCTACAGGGACTCGTTTATGCGAATCTGAAGATGACAGAAATTTTATGCATTTTATGTTTTTACACAGGTATGCACCTGAAGTGACTGAAAGTAAAAGATTTACCAAAGAAAGTGATATATATTCGTTGGGACAATTTTGTTTCCAGCTCTACCACCGCTGTACGGAAATAGCGAAGAAAGAGCAAACACAAGTAACATTTTTAATTGTAAACACTTTTAGTTTTGCAATGTTAACACTACAACTACATAATAATTGAATGGTTGCTTAAAAGTGATTTCCAATTAAAGACATCATATTTATTGTAGTACAATAAACTGCAGTATTCAGCTCCTGTGTTCAACTCCGTTGTTTAGCTCCAGTATTTAACTCCAGTAATTAGCTCAAGTATTTACCTATAGTATTCAGCTACAATGTTTAACTCCAGTGTTTAATTCCCTTATTTAGCTCCAGTATTTAGCTCCGACATTTAACTCCAGCGTTTAACTACCGTGTTTAACTTTACTATTTAGCTCCAGTATTTAGCTCCAGTATTTTACCCCAGTATTTAACTCCAGTATTAAACTTTTGTATTTAACTCCAGTATTTGCCTATATAATTCAACTACAAAATTTAACTCCAGTATTTGATTCCAGTATTAGCTCCATTCTATTAAACCAAGCCATTCTCCTTACAGTTTTTTTTTATTTCAGAACTGGATAGATAACACAAATGTCACAAGAAGTGTTTCCTCATTGATAGACCTACCTAAAATACTAGTAGACCTTTTTCAAAATTGCATATTATGTGACCCCACAAAAAGACCTAAAATAAATTACTTTATAGGGTAAGTAAATGACCTAAAAATACATGCAATAATAAAGAGAGAGTGATCTCCCCTACACTTTCATGTATATTCTTATCCTAATATATAAAAGCCCATGTGCGCACTTCTCTCTCTCTCTCTCTCTCTCTCTCTCTCTCTCTCTCTCTCTCTCTCTCTCTCTCTCCATCTCTCTCTCTGTCCGCAAAATATTTTCACAGGGTATTACATCAGTATCTTCAGCGATATATGGAGAACTTGATACGAACTTTTGTTGAAAATAATATAGTAGTTGTTTTAGATGTATAAACAAAATGTTATTTAAAGAAGAAAGATAAAAAATAAACGCTTATTGAAATGTAGAAAAACAATTTTAATTATGCAATCGGAAAAGTGTTTATAGTTGTGACAAGAACGCGATTTTCAATGACACTAAGAAAAGTACACACAACTAATGATGTCATCTTCCGATTTTAGAATATAAAGAAATTGTAATTGGGATTTGTGAGGTCAGGGGAACTCACTCTTCTTGTATAAGTTATATTTATAATGTTGTTATTGAGTGATGTCCCTTGTATTTATCTATTGTTACTTCCTGTTCCGGTCTTCCATCATGTAGCCGAAGGCCCAATAAAATCTATATACAAACAGTATGGCTTCTCGTCAGTGTGTTATAATAGAACCACTCCAATCTACCTCAATTGGCGACAAGGATAAATGATCCACTAGAAAGAGCACCTACTTACTCAAAAAGAGGTTTGCTAGAGCATATTGGCTAAGTATTTCTAGAATAATGGCGCTGTATGGCCAAATAAAAGAATTTGATTCGAATGATGAAATCATTCATGATTATCTAGATAGGTTAAGCTTTTACCTTGAAGCAAACAACGTGACGATAGAAGCCAAAAAGAGAGCTGTTTTGTTAACAGTCATAGGGCCTCAACAATTTAGGCTACTAAAGGACTTATGCGCACCAGCTAGTCTAACTACCAAGAGCTTTAACGAGCTGAGCAAATTGCTAACAGACCACCATGCGCCTACCCCATCAAAGTTTCTATGTAGAGCTAGATTTGACGGTAGGACTCGTCAACCAAACGAGTCAATATCAGAATATGTTGCTGCTTTACGTCATCTAAGTGAATTTTGTGAATTCTGAGACACGCTGTCTGACAGACTATGTGAAAAGTTTGTGACAGGTGTAAACAGCGCTGATGTTCAAAGAAAGTTGCTTCTCGAGTCAGATCTCACATTGGAAAAAGCAATACAACTAGCAGCTTCATTCCAGCAGTCATCCGAGGCGGCGAAATCTCTAACGCCTTCAGAGATCCATGCAGTAAACAGCAGGTTAGTCAACAAACACCAACCCCATCAGAGCATTTCAACTTATGCTAAACAGCCTGCACGTTCAAAGCCTAGATCTAAATCTAGTAATAATTATCAAAAATGTCATCGATGCAAAGGTCCCCATGCATCTCATCAATGCAAGTTCAAATCAGCAACTTTTTATAAGTGCAGTAGGGAAGGTCACATTGCCAAGGCCTGCTTTGCAAAGTCTTCGTCTGTTGCTAAATCTAGCCAGTCAAGACAGTACCGCAACCAAAGGCAGCACTATGTTAACTCTCACCAAGACTACCTAACCCAACCAATGAACCACTCTACCTGTGAAAATGCTCAAACTGATTCGCAGCCGGATTTCAACCTATTCTCTGTGAAATCAATAAGTCATGCTCCCATCAATGTACTAGTTTATATCAACGGTAAGAGCATCAGCTTCCAACTTGACACTGGAGCATCTCTAACAGTCATCACAAAGAAGGACTTTGACGCTGTCACAGAAGGATCAGTGCCTCTACAACCATGTCACAAGTGTCTAACAACATACACTGGTGACAATGTTCCGGTGATAGGAGAGTGTATGGTTCATGTAAGTTATAATGGTCAAAGTGTTAAACTTCCTCTTCTTGTGGTTGAAGGAAATGGACCACCATTACTAGGTAGGAACTGGTTAAGTGATCTTAAGTTAAATTGGGAGAGTAAATGTTCATTGAACAATGCAAGAGAATCTAGTCTTACTTCAATAGATAAAGTTATATCTGAAAATAAATGTGTTTTTGGTAATCCTGGATTACTAAATGATAGAACAGTGAAGATAAGCATTAAAGACACAAATCCAAGATACTGCAAAGCTAGAGTTCCACCTTATGCAATGAGGAATAAAATTGAAAATGAGCTAAGTAGATTGGAATCTAATGGCATCATAAAGAAGGTAGACTATTCCGATTGGGCAACGCCCATTGTGCCAGTGTTAAAGAAGGATGGTTCTGTAAGAATTTGTGGAGACTATAAAGCTACACTGAATAAGCAAATAGAGCTAAATAGGTACCCTATTCCTAACATTGAAGAAATTTCTTTGAATTTGGCAGGAGGAGACAAATTCACTGAATTAGACTTTAGTCATGCTTACACTCAACTAGAACTGCATCCAGATTCAAAAGTCTATACGACAATAAACACACATAAAGGACTCTACCAATATGAAAGACTATGTTTTGGCATATCATCTAGCCCTGGAATTTTCCAAGCTGTCATGGACAGTATTTTTAAGGATATTCCAAATGTTTGTGTTTACTTTGACAATGTGTACATAACTGGTAAGAATGACACTGAACATCTTAAAACACTTGATAAAGTCTTGAAAATAGTTGGTGAAAAAGGTTTAAAGATAAACAAAGATAAATGTCAATTCATGCTGACAGAAATTAGTTTTCTTGGTTATATATTAAGCAAGCAAGGTATCAGACCTCAACCTGAGAAAACAAAAGCCATATAAAATAAGAAATAAAAACCTTTGTGAAGATAATATAAAAGATGGAGAAGATGCAGTCCATTATCAGGCAGAGTTGCCTAAACAAAGTATTTGTAACTTAATAAATGATTATGGTGATATGGCAATTTCAAATGCTTTAAATAAGAAGAAATGTGATCATCAAACAACTTTGCTAACATCATTAGCACTTACAGAAACTAAAAGGGTAACATCAAAAGAAAAAAAGATTTTTGCCATTTAATACACCACTTCAAATACTGGATCACAGTTGCAAATTAATATGGTCCAGGATAGTACTTTTAAACAGTATTTTTGGTTACCAGGAAAGCACTATCAGATTACCTGAGAAAATTGATCAATCAAAGAAATCTATGTCAGTCAAGGATCTGAATAACAGCATAATACTTCCAGATGCCAATTCAAAAATAGTTCCATTAAATCATGACAAAACATGCATTGAAAGAGAATTTGGTGTTAATGAGAATGTGTATCTAAGAAATTATGGGAGAAAGGAAAAATGGATACCAGGTCAAATTGTTCAATGTACAGGACCTGTGTCTTATAAAGTAAAAACAAATGATGGACTTATTGTCCGTAGACATGCAGACCAGTTAAAAATAACTTGTGCAGATAATAAGTGTGAATCTGTCAATCCCACCAAATCTGAACAGTTCACACCAACTCAGTTTGTCCCACAACCAAGTTCTGTTGATATGAGTGAACCAAGTTGTCTGGAGTCAGAAAATGTAAATTCTGGAGTTAATGATTTAAATCCTAGACCTCCTGAGATAGAGAATCCATATGGTCAGAATCTTGAGTCACCAAATCAAAAGCCACTGAGAAGGTCAAACAGGACAATCAAAGTCCCAAATAAGTTAGACCTATGATTTTAAAGGTCAAAAGGACTTTGAAATCATTGTTTTGTATTTTAATTATGTTGTAACATATTGTGCATTGTTTGTAAGGATGTAATCTACCATAGTGTTCATGTTACAATATAATTGGTGATTTTAAGATACTGTCGATTGTTCGATTGAGAGATGTGTTGTGTTTACTAAGGGTAAAGAGATGTAATATATTGAGATTTGTGAGGTCAGGGGAACTCACTCTTCTTGTATAAGTTATATTTATAATGTTGTTATTGAGTGATGTCCCTTGTATTTATCTATTGTTACTTCCTGTTCCGGTCTTCCATCATGCTAGGAAGGCCCAATAAAATATACTGTAAAACATCGAGATTTGTAAAATTTCAATTTGTTAAGTTTGATGTTGAAAGTAAAAATGTAAAGTTAATTTTACGTAAAAACATTTGAATATGATCCGTATGTAACTAAATCACATTATATTTGAACATTTCTATACTAATTAAATACTATTACATTTCAGCTGTTTGAAACTTCTAAAGCAACAAATGAGTGATCTACAACATAAGTCAAATTGTGTTCTACACGAGAGTATTTTAAACGCATCTGAACCTTCAACTAGTGCGATTTATTCAGAAACTAGCGTGTATGTTAAAGAAAACTTCATAGACCCTACAATCTTAAATCCGTCAGAGATTGATTTTTCAAATCATGACTATGAGTCTACAGCACACAATGAAACAAGACATTCCATTATTTTTGCAAATGAAACTTTCCTGGCTGATTCGGTTTTAAACCCTTTTGAATATGAAAAAGTAATGCAAGCTTCTTTGGAAAGAGTAAACCCATATAATCTGCTGTTTGAGCAGTCCAATGGTAATACCTCTTTGATCGAACAGGTTTACGATGGTATAAATTATGTGGAGCCATACGGATCAGTGTCTAACATTTATGAAGTACCCATCTTGAAAAAAAGTTTTTCAGGAGTTTTAAAAAATATTAAGAAAGCTGCTCAATCTTTTGTAAAGAAAAAATTAAAGAAAAACTCAAAAGTAAATGGACGCAGCAACCTGTATGCAAACGTGGAGGATAATTATGATGTTCCTCAAAATGCTAGAAGATCACTTCCCCCTCCACCCATAGAAAGCGATTCAGAAAATTATATTGAAATTCCATCAAATACATCTATTACAGAAGATTATCCTGTTCTTAACGATTATCTCTTTCAAACGTATTTCAGTAGCTCGGACAAACAGGACTCTTTTAGCCAAGACGATAGTTTATCACAAGTATAACTGTACCTTGCAAAAAATGTTATCAAGATGTAGTGCAAACGTTTCGCTGCTTTCATACAGTAATAGATTAAAATTATTGTAAAAGATATCCACTTAGTTCTATTTAGATTAAAAATATTCTTAATTACAGCTTTTTACTTTCTCGTATATACGAAGTATAGAGAAAGTCTTGTAATCGTGCAAAAAAAAAAAATCGAGATTTTTGCAAATCTCGACGTTTTGCATCTCACTGATACGGAAAAACATAATTTTGCAATCTTGTCCGTATGTCTGTGTGTCTGTGTGTGTGTGTGTGCCTGTCTGTCTGTCTGTCCGTGTGTAAACACGATTACTTGAGAACCGTTACAGCTAGGTTGATGAAATTTCATATATAAGTATTTTATCAAAATCGTAAATCCGTATCAACTTTTGAGCGATTTCCGATAACCGGAAGTGGTACTTTTCCTAATTTGAATTTTTCAAAAGCCTATAACTTGAGTACTATTTCAGATAGATAAATGAAATTTCACATGTAAGTAAAGGATCTAATTCTCTACCTTCTGTTAAATTTTGAGTAATTTCCGTTGACCGGAAGTAGTAATTTACGCTACTTCCGATTTCTCAAAAAACTAATGTAAATTTTTAAAATACTAATAATATTGCGCACTATTATGCGCTTTTTTATTTGGCGTTCACTTGGTGTGCAATTAATTTGTCTACGAGATTTTATTCTATTTTTAAAACTTTAAGTATTTAAAATGGATTAAAAATCATGTCTATAGCCCGAGTTCCCATCCCCTGTTATTTTATATAAGAATATTCGAGAAAGTTTAGGGGAGATCACTCCCGGTTTATTTCTATTTATCTCTTTAGTTTTTATAGTTATATGTCGCTGTCAAAATTATTATGTTTTAAAAGTATCACAAGAATATAGCGCCTGAAGAGTTTTATGATGAATACCTCTGTCAAACTACAGTGACGTTATGGGGTCAGACGATAATCAACAAGAACCAATATTTGATGAAATAACGAAATTACATAGAAAGTTGGCAGTAGTTTAAACTGACATGTATAGGACTAATAGCTTTGCGTTAAGCATGTGTCGCATCTAACAGAATGTGTTATACGTTATTTTTATGATATGCAGAAATAGGCCTACCTATAAGTTTTTTATTCTATGCTACATTATATTTGACTTGATAGAAAAATTTGATAAAAATCTACTTTTGGACTTGGTACATATCTTTGACATAAGTCTTGGTAATAGAAAAATTCTATAAAAAAATATTTTTTTACTTTTATTTGTAAGAATTACTTGCCTTTTTGTAGATTCAGAGAAGATCGGTAATATTTTTATTTAACACGTTTTTATTAACTCAGCTTCGCGTGGATGTGTTTGTTGTTAAAATTGACATCGAAAATTAGCCCACTTCTGATTGCTCTATAGATCTGAAATTTGGCATGCAGGTTACTTTCGCCTAACAATTTCAGATGCAATCATAAAAACTAGCAATTAGAGACCGTAATTAGCTTAATTTAATTACGCCCAAAGGACCATAAAATTGAGGACATGATTTCTAAAGATACCGACAAGACTGGAGGCTTATAGACACAGTTACTTCGGCCCCAATCGATGTGAGCGCGCTGGCCGTGATCGTATAGTGGTTAGTACTTCGCGTTGTGGCCGCGACAACCCAGGTTCGAATCCTGGTCGCTCAAGATTTTTTTAGTCCGTGTATTTATATACACTTAGTCAAGTCATACTTAATCAAGTCATTAGATAAAGTAGAAAATAAACTATATAAAAAACTTTTTTAAAAACCACGTTTTTCATGTGTAGCAACGGACTAAAAAGGAGAAAATAAAATACTTAAAAAAAACTTTTTAAAAAACCACGTTTTTCTTGTGGACTAAAAAGTAGAAAATAACTATTTACATACATTTGATGACAAAAAACGTGGGTCGGGCAGATGGGTCGGGAAATTTGATGGTGAACGTACCCACGTTTTTTGTCATCCAATGTATGTAAATAGTTATTTTCTACTTTTTAGTCCACAAGAAAAACGTGGTTTTTTAAAAAGTTTTTTTTAAGTATTTTATATTCCACTGCTTTGACGACTGTTCTATATGTTTGACGGCTTCTTAAGTCATTCTTTCGTTGACTTATTTTTACTATCTTTGTAAAATATTGAAAACCATATATCATTAGAATATATAGGGCTCACAATTTTCGCTCTTGAATAAAAACCTGGTGATAACTCAAATCATTTTCCTGAAAATAAGACTATTTCTAACATGTTTTGATTACACTTCATTATGTTATGTTTAACTTTAACTTATTTTGAAAATAGTAAAACTGTTCACCCTCGCTGATTTTAAAAACTGCATACTAAATATAAATGTTCTTTGTAGATGTATTACAATTGATGATTTTCTTGACCTTTAATGGTTTAAGTTTATTTATTGTATATGATATAAAGAGGGTAGATTTTTTTAAAATGATTTTAATTAGTTTAGCTACATTTACTCAAGACTTAAATTTTCGGAAATGTTATCTTAGACTAATTAGATTACTGACTATTTTTAATTGTGTATGCTGCTTCGTGCAGTTAGTTTTTTTTTAATTAAGTAACACGTTCATTTACTAAAATGTCTCAAACTACTACATCTTGATATTAATTTTTTAAGTAATAATTAAAATATATATTAAAACAAATATCAGAAAACTGGTTTTCTTTTTTGTTTTTGGAAGATAGGTATTGTTTTTTTTTAACTTAAGTGTTTTGGCAAAAGTAGTCATTTTGATTGTTTTAATATTTGTTTTTGTTTTTAATATCTTGAAAATTACCATACACTGTTTCTCTACATAGCACAATGTTTCGCAATTAGTTCTAATGACTATGCAACGATTGATGCTCTCTAAATAAATGTGATTTCCATAAACAGCTTTCATAGTCACAGAAACAAATATAGTTTTGTTTTCTAGTTTGTGGAATGAAGGAGGTTGTTCTTAGTCATTATTTGCATGCCACAACCATATAGTCTAGCATAATTTTATAAATAAAGAGTTTAAAATTATGGCTAGATTTATGATAAGTGTAAAGGATAGAACAGGGGTTAGTTTAAAACTTTTGGTTTAAGCGTAAAAAAACCATAATTAGATTACTAGTTTGGCTATTAGAGTTTGACGATTTAGCAATTGGTTTACATAATATTGGCAAAATGTTTTTATTAAAATGTATAAGAGAATAATTGAACAGTAAAAAAAACTGCATTAAAAAAATTCAGGATGATATAGTCAGGAATTTATTTCTTTTTTAAGTTATACAACTTTAAGGCAGTACTTTTGAAAGTTCGTTTTTAAAACTGATCAAAGTTGTAGCGGTACTAACTTACGCAGTTTTCATGAAATAGGCAACACCCGTAGGTAGCCTGGTAGCCAGGGTTGTGTTATACAGGATACAGATCTGACTGGCTGTGTAGGTGAGGAAGGCTGTACAAGTTGTGTACTGTGTACAGTAGAGGGCACATAGAGAGGTGGAGTCGACGTTGTACAGCAGGGCCAGGGCAGTGCTCTTATAATCCATCCTGTACCCGGCTTTAAACATGAACGTGTAGATGTTGGACTGGACAGGTAGATCTTGGTACATGATGCCGGGGGTCGCTGTGTTGTAGCACGTGGCACCTGAAATGTAAAGGTAGGAAATGTTTACTGGATGTTCAAGTGTCTAACTGGATCGAGTATTATGTCCGCTGAAACTCTGACAAGTCTTATACAAGTCTTATATCCGCTGCTGAAACTCTGACAAGTCTTATACAAGTCTTATGTCGGCTGCTGAAACTCTGACAAGTCTTATACAAGTCTTATGTCCGCTGCTGAAACTCTGACAAGTCTTATACAAGTCTTATGTCCGCTGCTGAAACTCTGACAAGTCTTATACAAGTCTTATGTCCGCTGCTGAAACTCTGACAAGTCTTATACAAGTCTTATGTCCGCTGAAACTCTGACAAGTCTAATGTCTGTAGTCTTAGCGCCGCAAAAGTGGTTTAGACAGGCATTAGACATTTTTTCGATAATATGCATCCAATTCGGATTTTCTGTTTGATTGTTATGAATCATCGACAACAGCTCCTTACCAAGCTTTAAATCGCCTTGCTTTTTTAAAAATCTTTTTACAGTCGTGTATTTATTTTCAATTTACAGTTCCAAGTGTTTAGATATCACGGTCACAAAACTATCCAAAAAATGTATGAGTGTATTATACCCTGTAAATCTATAAGAAAACGTATTTCGTCTTGCTTAAGTACGTGGATACGATGGATTATGTTCGTACACCGAAGCATCTATTCCTAACAATTGGACCCCTAAAACTTTGTTTCCCTGCTGGATATAGACTTGGTGGTCAGAAATATCAGCCACCGAAAATTGCGCACAAAAACGATGCTAGCAGAGAATGACCACAAGTACATAGTAGCATAATAAGCTGGTCTCTTATCACACGTAATTTTCCGCTCTAATTATCTACAAACAAATGTCAAGGCAGTGCTGCTCTATGGCTCGGAGACTTGGAGGGTCAAGAAGACAAATACTGATAAGCTACAGGCATTCGTAAACAAATGCCTACGACATATACTTAAAATAAGATGGCCAGACAAAATATCAAACAAAGACCTGTGGCAAATTTTAAAGCAACAGCCAATAGAGAAAGATATCAAGGCCCGTAAATGGGGATGGATCGGACACACATTAAGAAAAGAAGAAGAAAACATAGCAAGGAATGCAAATTAGACTGGAATCCCCAGGGAAAAAGGAGGGTGGGCCGGCCAAGGAAGACATGGAGAAGAACGTTTGAAGAAGAGGTGAAAACAGCTGGGCACACATGGGCACAGATAAAGGGGGGCAGCCCAAAACCGAGTCCGATGGAGATGTGTGGTTGCAGCCCTTTGCTCCCCGGGGGCCACAAAGGAAATGATGATGATGATGATAAATTATCTACAAGGGTTTTCCACAAAACCAGCACGTAAAACATTTCAGATTTTAGTAGTTACTAGAATACCCGTCATCCGTTGGATAACTGTGGGTTTCGGGGGTCATCCATCAAAAAACATAACGTCTGTCACTCAGAGGCATAGCGACCCTTCCCGGCGCCCGGGGACAAACTTTTCGATTTTAAAACCCCCCCCCCAAGATTTCGATTTTTCAACCCCCCCCCCCCCCCCCCCCCTCAAACTTTTGATGTGCACCCCCCCCCCCCCCCACTCAAACTTTCGATTTGCACCCCCCTCAACCTTTCAATTTATTTTTCCAAACCATTTTGGCGCCCCAACATATGTCCCCCCCTTCCCCCCCCCCCCCCGCCTCCCCTCCCGCCCCCCCCCCCCGCCCCCCTCCTCGCTACGCTACTGCAGTGTCACTTATCGTCACAAAAAACAGACCCCACATTCAAAAAAATGTTTCTTATCTTTTAAAAACACCGTAAACACCGATTTCGGACTATCCCTTCATATACTGACGTCACATGTGACCTACTCAACTCTACTTCACCTGCCCAGTGTCCCGCCAAGTCTCTGACAACATGTTTTTATCGTTTAAAAAACGATTCCAACCGAGCATGTCTCTGACCACACTATCCTTTCATATGCTTAGGACAAAGAAACAGATGAACTCTACTTCACCTGCCCTGTATCCTGCCAAGTTCAGATAGGCAACTTTATCATTCAAATCTAAAAAAAAAAATTGAAAAAAAAAATCATTCACATATTGGTCTAGAACCTGTGCCACCCGCATGAGAGCGGACTACGCTACCAACTTAGCTATTTACTCGTGACGTCACAAATGAATTTTTATACTATACTTTTGAGTCTCCGCGCATAGATCTAGATCTAAGTCTAGTAGTAAAATCTAGTAACTTTCAAATTAAATTTTATCTTAAATTAGCCAAACAAAGATTTATATAAAATAATTAAGGCCTGAAATAGATTCTAGATGTATTAAGGCCTGAAATAGATTCTAGATGTAGAATTTACATTAAGTCTAGATCTAGAATTTACATTGAGTCTAGTGACCTAGATCTAGGCTAGATCTAGATCTAGGCTAGATTCATAACTTTCCTTCGACAGCTGATCTTTAGATCTAGAGAAATTTATCGTAAAACTAAATGAAAAAGACAGTTGAAAATTGATATAAGTGTTGGAACGTAATAAATACAGCAAACGGACGTATTGTTAAAGTTATGACCGACAGAAAATTAGATTTAGAACGCGCTAAACTTTTGAATGGGAACACAATTTTCTTCGATAGACGCCGCCATTTTATTGTACTAAAGAGTAAACAAAAACCTGTGACGTCACGGTCCCGCCGAGTGTAGTGGTCGTTCTAAACTTTTTTAAAAAATAGGGTTACTCTACGTATGAATAAATCAATAAATTAATTAACGTCTTTAAATAAATTTGTGATTAACAGTCTGTCTGCATTAAAAAATTATTCTCTACCTACATACTATTTTACAGCTCTCCAGATAGAGTAGAACATATCACAATACTCGATCGGACAAATAAAAAAAAAACAAATAAATATTCAAACATGTAAACAAACTTGACTTTTAGTAGTATTAGATAGATAGATAGATAGATAGATAGATGTCATTGTGAAAAAAAGTTGTGCTAGAAGTTCTCCTACAGGTTATCATAGATATATAATAGTTTACTGACTACTGATTACAAACACAAAAACCATTTAGATTTCAGAGAAGTTATTGAACTCTACATATGTTGGTCATGTGATTGCACGCTCTACCGCTAGACCACGCCACCCCTACACACACATAATATACTAGCTGCATCCCGTGCTCCGCCACGGTAAATCTTTTTTAAATGTACCAACTTGGGAACAGAACAAAACTAAATACAACACAAACGAACGCAAAGAAAAAATAAAAACGAAAAAACAAACACAACACTCAACATAAACTCAATTTAAATGTAATCATAAAGGCATATTGCTCAAGTCTATCCCGTAGCGCCAAATCGCGCCCTTTCCGAGCGCCGGCGGAAAATTTCGATTTACACCCTCCCACCTCCCTCAAACTTTCGATTTCCACCCTCCCCCCCCCCCCTCTTGCTACGCCTCTGTTATAAAACCCCTAGCTTTTCCGCAAATAAATTAAAGGCAGTATTTAGAATATCCGTGTTTTACCGACCATATTGCACTTTATAAATTCATGCATTTTGTTCAGTACTTTTAAAAATTTACAATAAAGTTTCATGACTAAAACCATTGCGCACCTAATGAACGTGATGACTTAATATAGTAATGGAGAATAGTTGATTAAAAATTATAATTAGTAAACAGTTCATTCAGTGAGTAAAATAAATTAAAAGATAGCCTTTTATCAATCAATGCTAATAATAATATTCCAACAATAATATTGGCCTACTCTTACACGTCTGCATAATTTGCATTCACATTTTGCTAATTATATTATTCCAACAATTATCCCGTCTTGCAGATTTTTCATTCACATTTTTAGCGTGAGTTCAATTTATCTTTGAATTACCTCCATTGGCAAAATTACTAAGCAGTTTAATTAGATTTTTCTACCGTACTGTTATTATGTTATTAATATGTATCCACTTTTTCTGGGAATATTAACGAAAACGATATTTGACATTGATCCTTTTAATATGTTTTAGCAATGTGCGTGTATTTAATATTCTCTTTACGTTATGCAAAATTGTACAAACAGTGGAAATTATAAAATAGCTCTATGTCGTTATATAAGCAAACCCAACTCTTTTACCTTATAATAAGACACTGCGGTGCACTGAAAAGCACAGCATGGTGCGTAGTTTACTTTTATAGTCCCAAAATCTATAGCGATGACGGACGGAAGGACAGACACAGCCCGCTTATATCATAGACTAGCTGCATCCCGTGCTCCGCCACGGTAAATCTTTTTAAAATATACCAACTTTGGAACAGAACAAAACAAACAAAAATACAACACAAACACAAACAAAACACAACCACAACCACAACACAACCACATTACAACCACAACCACAACACAATCACAACACAACCACAACACAACCACAAAACAATCACAACACAACCACAACCACAACACAACCACAACCACAACCACAACACAACCACAACACACGGTAAATCTTTTTTAAATGTACCAACTTGGGAACAGAACAAAACTAAATACAACACAAACGAACGCAAAGAAAAAAAACAAAAACGAAAAAACAAACACAACACTCAACATAAACTCAATTTAAATGTAATCATAAAGGCATATTGCTCACAGTCTATCCCGTAGCGCCAAATCGCGCCCTTTCCGAGCGCCGGCGGAAAATTTCGATTTACACCCTCCCACCTCCCTCAAACTTTCGATTTCCACCCTCCACCCCCCCCCCCCCTCTTGCTACGCCTCTGTTATAAAACCCCTAGCTTTTCCGCAAATAAATTAAAGGCAGTATTTAGAATATCCGTGTTTTACCGACCATATTGCACTTTATAAATTCATGCATTTTTTTCAGTACTTTTAAAAATTTACACTAAAGCTTCATGACTAAATCCATTGCGCACCTAATGAACGTGATGACTTAATATAGTAATGGAGAATAGTTGATTAAAAATTATAATTAGTAAACAGTACATTCAGTGAATAAAATAAATAAAAGATAGCCTTTTATCAATCAATGCTAATAATAATATTCCAACAATAATGTACTCTTACACGTCTGCATAATTTGCATTCACATTTTGCTAATTATGTTATTCCAACAATTATTCCGTCTTGCAGATTTTGCATTCACATTTTTAGCGTGAGTTCAATTTATCTTTGAATTACCTCCATTGGCAAAATTACTAAGCAGTTTAATTAGATTTTTCTACCGTACTGTTATTATGTTATTAATATGTATCCACTCTTTCTGGGAATATTAACGAAAACGATATTTGACATTGATCCTTTTAATATGCTTTAGCAATGTGCGTGTATTTAATATTCTCTTTACGTTATGCAAAATTGTACAAACAGTGGAAATTGTAAAATAGCTCTATGCCGTTATATAAACAAACCCTACTCATTACTTATAATAAGACACTGCGGTGCACTGAAAAGCACAGCATGGTGCGTAGTTTACTTTTATAGTCCCAAAATCTATAGCGATGACGGACGGAAGGACAGACACAGCCCGCTTATATTATAGATATATATATATATATGCCCATAAATAATTAATAGGAGCCTAAATATATTTTATAAAGTTTTCTGTTTCATTGTTTAAAATATTATGTGGAATAGTTAAGACGTGCTTAATGCCCTGGCTGTGCCGTCCTATCCAGTTTTTAAGAAGTAACTGAGTCCAACTGGTAGTCTGTTAGCCAGGGTTGTGTTGTACAGGATACACATTTGGTTGGCTGAGTAGGTGAGGAAGGCTGTACAAGTTGTGTACTGTGTACAGTAGAGGGCACATAGAGAGTTGGAGTCGATGTTGTAGAGCAGGGCCAGGGCAAAGAACTTGTAGTCATTTTTGAAACCTGTTTTACTAGTGAGTGTGTAGATGTTGGATTGGATAGGTACATCTTCATACACAATACCACCAGGACCTGAACTGGAACATGCGGGATCTAGAATAACAATTAATTAAACAATGAGATTCAATGAGATTCATAGTTTTAAAAAAAAATTGAAACTTGAAAATTATTGACATATTCAGCGAAGTAAATTTATCAAACACGTTGTTAGAATTGTGCATAAAAATATGATTTCAAGTCTATGTTACTTTTATATGAAAAGGAAGTTTTCAGCTAACTTAAAGTATTAATTTATTAATTTTATGAGACTTTTACAATTCTTTGACATGTCAGAATGTGCTTTGTGTTGCGTCCGGGTTTGGTTCAACTCAGGAAATGATTTGTGGTTATCTTCAATACTTTTATTTGGACTCAATCCTTCACATAACCGAGTAGACCTCGCCCTATCCGCTACCAACTAACCCTTTACAACTATTCACTCCAGCTTTTATACCGCATTCGACCTTGGGATAACAATACATAAACACACTGGGTTTAACAATACTCTAGGGTAAACCCAATTCACACACGCACTCTCCTCTAATTCTAGATTATTTAGCCTATTTCTATCTAACCTACAACTGACCCGTAACACTTTGTCTGAAATTTAATATAGCACAAATCTCCAAATTAGGTTTGCATGATAAAGTTCACTGAAATATAAAAATGAAATGACGAAAATGCTTGCCAATAAAAAAAATATGCCGAGGCTTTTAATCTAGGTAGGAGAATATGTTGTAGTTACCGTTACAATTGGAGGTTTGTCCGTTAGTCCAGCATCCACAGGTCAGCATTAGAAACAGCACCATTAATATAACCATGTTAGGTGTTTAATAAAATGACACAACTGGTGGCAAATCTCATGAAACTGCTGTGGTGTTGTCCAGAGAAAAGAATGAGACTTGTAAACAAGTGAATGTTAAAAGCAGGAATCCCCAGAGAAAAAAGGTCGTATTTAAATACAATCATAGCTCAACACTTCCGCCACACTTAGATTATTTAAGCCAAGCGTATGGCTGTTCCTTTCGTCAATATTGACGTACAGTGACTAAGTCTTTATGTCAAGCGTCATTAAAGGTCTTTTATTCCAATCCACTATGAGCTTCTATTGTTCACCGTTAGTGTTTCCTTGTTGTAGCGCGCTCCTTACTTCTATTCACCACTGATGGTGTAATGAGTACGTGCAAACATTAACACTGATTGTGTTAACATTAGTTCTTGTAGCAAGTTACTCCGGTACTACAGAGGAAACACGAGGAGCCAAACACAGAACCACTGAAGGAATAGATATAAAAGTAAAACGGTGTCACAAAAGGGCTTTCTTGTTTCCGGAAGTAGTGGGGGTTTTTTTTCTTCTGAACACGGCAAACTTAATTAAAAAATATAGGTTGGGAGAATAGCTACGTAAGGCAATAATTTTCAAAAGCTTTTAAAGGACATTCTTTGTCTGGGAGCCAATACAAAAATCAGACACTACAATGAGACTACAAAAAGAGGATGGCTGACTACAGCAATACATTGCTAGGTTTGTTCTCTCACTTAGCTGTCCCTGTAAGCTCCAGCTAGACATTAGAGTCTGGTTCTAGCCTCAACACGATCTCTGCCTTCACTGCTGAACAACGTGCCTCAACAATCAATATCCGGAGGTTCGCTCTGTTTGAACAGAACCGTTTACACTCTTTCTGTTATGCTATGAATTTTAATATGAAATGAATGAGCATTGTGAGCAACATTGTAGAAAGAATGACAATGTTTTTTACTGGGGGGTGAGGGTGGGGGGTGTTGGTGTGTGGGGGGGGGTGGAGGGTGTGTGTGGGGGATGGGGTGGTTTTAGTTTAGAGAAAATAGACAGCACTATCAACCTAGCGCCCGGTGTATCCTTCCTCAACGGGCCATTTTTCTCGTATTATAGATTAACTAAAATATTTTCTTAAAACATAACAAACGGTTCCCATGTGTTAAACTTAAAACATCATATTTAAAATAAATTCAGAACTTACCATTACAAGTTAGTGTCTGTCCAACAGTTGGGCCAGTGCAGGCCAGCAATACCACAGCTAATATGAACACATACATTTTCCAGCTTAGACAACCGATTGTCGAATGAACATCTATCAATAAAATTAACTCTCTTGGTGAATGAAATGTTGTGTACACAAAGCAATCAGTATTGGTAAACGTATGGTAAGTGGAACTGGATACTAAAAGAAAATTCAGATATAGATCTATATTCTACGCTAACAAATGAATAATGTAATGAACTGTCTGTGAAAACTAAATTCAAATCAGCTGTTTCAATGTTTCATTCAACTACAGTACCCACTTGTCCAATAAAATTACAGAAAACAAGTCACGTGCTCAGGACAGGCGCAGGGCGTGTCCAATGTAGCCTTCACGTTGTTGTTTTCATTTGAACGTCAGCAGGGGTTGAAGTTAAGCCCGCTCTTGAAAATACGAGAAGGAAATTACATAGGAAACAATTTAATTTTTTTACAATGAAGCTGTTGAGAGTTATTTCCCTTTCCATAGAACAATGATCCCAGCCATCTTTAATTTCCGATCAATGGGGGGGGGGAACAATAAACTTTGTGTAGCTGGAACGATAAAAAAATAAAATAGAAAAATAAAATGTAATCATAATGTCCAGTGTTTCTTTCAGGCACTTCTCCTGGGTCAAGTCCACCGACCCCCCCCCCCCCCCCACCACCCCCCCCCCCCCCCCCCATCCCTCACTCCCCTGGACGAAGTAGAAAAAGTATGTTATGATTATACAGTTTAACCACTGTTCATGTCTGAAGAAAAATATCTGAAAGAAACTCTGATGTTGTTTTGGTAGGTGGTCAAAGTTAAATACACAACGAAGCACAGAAAACCATACCCGGTGTGAAATCTAAAAGAATTATTTTAAGCACATTTTGATGCTACTAGTTCCATAACTGATTGTGTGGGTTAATTAATCGTTGTTTAAAACACCGCTGCCAATTGAATTTAGAAAAGGCTAAACAATTTTACAGACAATAAATTCCAGACGTTTATGACTCTACAGCCGATATTACTGAATAGCGGATCAATCACATAATACTGCATATGAAAGTGAAAAGGGGTTTATAATCAAATGCTTTGTCGAGTGTTCGTAATAATTACAATTATTAACATACTAGATAAAACGAAAAATGTCACTGAAAACGGATTTTTATCCAGAAACGTTATTTTAACCGGATCCGGATTTAGCCGGATACGGAAATTCAGACAGAAACAGGAGAAATTTTACGGGAAACGGAATTACTTATTGACAACACTGTTATGTCTGTTTGTAATCTCTTTTTATATCGTTTCGTGGGTACATGTTGTTTAGTTAGTGTCCATCAGCTGTGTGAAGAGAGGTTACTATACTTGGGACACATTTTGCTCGTCTCAACTTGCTGTTTGGCGCTCTGATTAACAATCCGATTCAGGAGTCATTTATAATCGATATCAAAATAACAACAGGAACTAGCTTATGAAAATGTGCTGATAAATGCAAATAATGAAAATAACACCAAGACGCCACTTCTGCAATAAAAAAATGTAATTTAAAAAAATCAAAAGTTCAGTTTTGAATAACCACGTTCAACATAAAAAATTATCACAGTTAAATATGTCTTAAAATACGGCAATTTTTAAAATACATACCTCACTATTGTTGTTTTCTTTTTTCTATTCTCTTTTCCACTATCTTTTACCTACCACTAAAAGTAATCGAAACTGGATTTATTTATTTTTAAACAAAATAAATGACAAAAGATTAAAATCCTCACAGTTTGTTAAAGGTTTTAATTGATTGTATGAGGTTTGCTTGCACTCAACAAGATATTTTTGTCTCAAAACTCATTGCTAGAAACATTTTGTTACCAATATCAACAAAAAAATGGGAAAATATGTGGTAAATTTGTATTAAATAGAAAACTATTTAACAGAAAAAATATCTAATCTACAAAGTTTCATAATACATTAATTGAACGTGAGGAGTAAATAAATTTTATCACACGGATAATTAGGCCTACAGTATGGCCTTTTACAAGGATGGACAGACACAAAAATACTTATACTTGTCTCGTATATTAATAATAAGATTTATTTCTAAAAGCCACACACAAAAACATACGGATATTAATTCCAAAATAAATGAAATTCGATTCACTAAACTGGCAACCTTTTTGTTTTACTTTTTTCTCTGTGACTTTTTTCTGTGACCTTTTCCATCAGCCACCAATACAACCAAATGACATGTATAATGCTATTCACATCAATAACGCGACTGCCTTTTTAACAATAATACCATACTAATCAACAGGTTTGGGTAATACTGTAATCTAATAAGTAGTTTTAAAAATACATCTCTACAAATCATACAACAGGTTACACGATATTTCAAAAATAAATAACTTCAATGCGAATACTCTAGTTAGTCTAGTACATATGGTACTGCAGTTAGCGGTGCAAATGTAATTTTTAAAAATTCGGCATTAGGGTAGGTTTAGAAGCTGTTCTAGGTTTATGTAAGGACTACTTGGAGAATTGGAATATCAGCAATATCAGCCTCTGAAGGATGGATACAACTATATGTCGTAAAGAAACGACGTCACTAACAAAGTAGGTGGATTTGCTTAGGGTGACCATTTGTTACTTAAGAGGGAGAGGGTGTTTGTTATACAGTAAATTTTGAAATTCTTAAAATACTGATTTATGTTGTTGTTTTTTTTGTGGGAGATAAAAAGATAATAATCTATAACTATTCTTAATTTTAGCACTTATGACTATAGTAGAGTTCCAATGTTAAGCAGTTTTAGCGTAATACGCCAATCCCAGAGGTAGCCTGGTAGCCAGGGTTGTGTTGTACAGGATACACACTTGGCTGAGGGAGTAGGTGAGGAAGGCTGTACAAGTTGTGTACTGTGTACAGTAGAGGGCACATAAAGAGGTGGAGTCGACGTTGTACAGCAGTGCCAGGGCATATTGCTTGTAGTCATTTTTGAAGCCTGATTTAATGGCGTTTGTGTAGATGTTGGATTGGATAGGTAGGTCACCATACACCACATCGCCGGCACCTGTATTTGAGCAGGTAGGGTCTGGAATTTTAAAACAAATATAAACTAAGATGTATAAACTAATGAATAATTTAATGAGAAGTGTCAGAGCCTATTTAAATAGTTAACATGCAAATACACTAGTAGTTGCCTTGAGTCTATGGGGAGTAAAAAAAAAAGTAAAGTTTCCCTTTCAAACCTGACGGTCTATGGGGCAAGTGAAGTAGAGTTCACTTGTTTCTGTGACCTCGGCATTTAAAGAGATAGTATGGTCAGCACTATGCCCAGCCGCCTTTACTATCCCTAACGTGAGTTAGGTACCCATCAGAGTTGGGTGGACTCAGGGACGGTCTACTCTATGGGGAGTGGTAACCCTTAATTGAACTGACAAAAAGCATATTTTTGATATATTTTGCAAGTTTTCGCCATGGTGTCACCCCCATAAATGGTGTCATTCTGTGCGGTTCGCACCCCCCCCTCGCCCCCGCCTTGCGACGCCTCTACATAAATAATACATAACCGCGGGGACTTTTACAATAGAATGTAATAGCAATACTTCTATTCAAATCAGCTTGTTTGTTCATTGTATTGTAATAAACTTTTAGTTGTTGTGTTAAAAGTAAGAAACAATATAATTTTCTAAAACCTTAAATCAATAACAAACATCGAGGAAAAAATGTTTCGTGAAATATTCAATTTTTTTTTTTTTTATTTTCCTCCCTTTTTTTATGCGGACAATCTTCTTTTATGAAACGAATAATCCTCAAAATAGTTTTTA
Source organism: Physella acuta (assembly GCF_028476545.2). Classification (NCBI taxonomy): domain Eukaryota; kingdom Metazoa; phylum Mollusca; class Gastropoda; family Physidae; genus Physella; species Physella acuta. Next base: position 337,853 of record NW_026732269.1, read on the forward strand.
AAAAATGTCGTTGAGCAATCGACTGGTGTTCGATCACTTTTGGAGTTACATTATTTAATCAAGACTGGACAGCGCCGTTATAGGACAAATTATGTTTATAAAACGCATACTTATTTTGTTACTGCTTGACATTAAATAAAAACCACAACTTACCGTTGCAAGGAAATGTCTGTCCAAAATTTAAACAAGCATAGTCCAGCAGTAACATACATATGACGATCACATACATTTTCCAGTTTGTAAAATCGATACTGATCTTTACATCTAGCAGTGAAAAAAAAATTCTTTTACTTTATTCTGGTAATTTGCAAGGGGCGGTCATCCTGTTACAAGAAAATAAAACAAATTATCTTTCTTGCTACATTTCTCTTTGTTTTTTTCAGCATGCTCATGTAACATTTCATAAACACATAAAACACATTGATACCAGAAAAAAGCTTTAACATCCAAAAAAAAACATTATTTAAAAATGTTTCATTATTCATAAATTCACCTAAAAATAAACAGTTTTTTTTTGTTGGTTTTTTTTTTTTTTTTTTTTTTTTTTTTTTTAAGAATTAACATGCACAAACTTTTTAAAAAATCTTATTTTCAATTAATTATTATTGTTCAGCTTTGAAACTTTTCTAAAAAATACTTACACCATAAATCAACGATTAGGATTTTGCAAACTTTTCACACTAGCCTAATCTGAAGATAAAATTTAACGTCAGCTATGAACTCTGTGGCTCGTCTGTAAAAACAAAAAAAAAATTGAAATAAATATGTTGTTTTTTCCCATTGAACATCGCCGCACGGTACAACGATTTGAATTGTCCAATCAAATCCAAACTAGAGGTCACGTGATTGGCGTGACGTAGCGGCACGCACTGAGGATTAGTGTGCTAAAAGCGTTTTTGAGCAGTGGTACCAAAGTGGGCGATAGCGCCTCCTGGGGTCGACGCGTCGTTTGAGGGGGAGGGGGTAGAGAGAAGGGGTTATTCGAAACTTCTAGTGAAGTTGTAACGCCATGGATAATAAATAAAGAGGGGTGTTGAAAGGCGTTGATCGCTTTAATAAAGAACCACTCATCCTATGAAGAAGTTTTTTGTTTGTTTTTATTGTTATGCTGAGATTGTGTTAAAATTACATCTTTATTTTTATATATTTAACAATCGGATCGATCAAAACAATTTAACTACAAAAAGAAAATCATGATATTCCTAATTTGGCAATGCAGAATCGCCGAATTTTTTATAACAATCGCAAGTCAAACAAACAAAAAATCTCGAGTGCCAAATAATCTGCTGTATCTATTACTAACACAATACTAAGATAAATATTATTTTTATTTCAATACAGCTTAAATACAAGATCTACAAGTGAGTACTTTAGATATAGATCATTGTATATCTTCTAACTGTCCATGATGAAGAGCTGAATGGCTGATTTCTTCATACAACATTTCTTTGTCTATCTATAGTACCTGTGTGGATTATTTTATGTACTCTTAAACACGGCGATAGAATTTATATTAAATAAAGTTGATGCATTACAGGCAAAAGAAAATTGGTGATATTTTTACTATATCAGACATTGTAATCGTTGGTGGAGTGACGTCACACCATGGGTTACCGCATCGGATGTCATTCGACTATGTGGCACCACTGCTTGTTGGATTTTTTGGGTGTTATACCCACCCCAACCCATTTTTACCGCCACGTACACATTATTGTAAATCCTGGAGCGTCTAATCTCACCCCCCCCCCATCCCAAATCACCACTCCACCCGCCCCGCCCTCCTACCGAAAAATCTTTTTTTGCACCTCCCCGAATATTGTGCACAGCCTACAAACATAGACCTCTGTATATAGCATACACCAGTTTCTGCCCACTATGCCTGTCAATCAATACATCATTGACTGACGCCTCACTCGCATGGACTGAGAAACCTTTTAGTTGGCGAATTCGTGAATTAAATAACCAGTATAAGGCCTTTTTTATTTACAAAGGTAAGACGAACAAAATTTCTACATTACATGTGATATGTGTGGAAGTGGGGACATTGTGTGGGTTTCGATCTGACACAAAGATCAGTAGCACGGGCTGCTATACGGCCCCGTATACAGCATTGTATACAGCCATGACAGCCGTGTATAGTAGTATACTTATATACAGCCCCGGTGCTGCACATGTTCCGGGCCAATGGCTAGACACGGACCAGTTGAAAACTCCGGAAGACGCGGGTCGAACTAAATACCGAGGGCGAAATATTCAATCAGGAGAGAGCTGAATATAACGTTAAAATCTGACCTTACTGACTCAGTGCTAAGGCAAGGCTGATTGCAGTTTGTTTTTTTTAAATAAAAGCTGGCGTGCGAATATGTTTTAAATAGCAGTACACACTGGCGTATACGAACACAGGTGTGTCATTGCTAAAGTGAATTTCCTCTTAGGGTCTTGCGGCCCACGGGGCAGGTGAAGTAGAGTTCACATGTTTCTGTGATCTCGGCAAATAAAGGGATGATATGGTTACCACTATTCCCAGCCGCCTTTACTTTCCCTAACGTTAGTCAGCTGCTCATCAGAATTGGGTGGACTCCGGGACGCGTTATTACCCTAGCCAGGGATCCCAACTCCAGACTTTTGGGTTTGCAAACGAACGCTCTACAATTCTACCACGCCGTCCCATAATTGTTTCTTCAAGTAGGTGCCAATTGTGGAGTTGTGTCTTTATATTTAAAATTATGTGGCGCTGTTAACTTTCATCTATTTTTTTTAGTAAATATCATGAGCTGCCAATAGTGAAATATACAATATTAGCTGATCAAGTAAAGTGGTCGATAAAGCTGGCTACCTACTAAACGTCAACTCATACCTTAACCAATGCAGCTAAGATGTTGGCCTAAACTTTCCTAATTCTTCGAAGGCAGGTTGTTAGTGAAATGTCGGCAATCATGTCGGAACACTTATAATGATAATAGGCCTACATAACATTGACAGTGGCCTACATAATGAGAGAAAATGGTACAGGCAGTACATGATTATGATAATACCCCATAATAACTGCATACCACATCACGTGACAATGATAGTACATCATAATGACAGAACACAATGGTAACATAAACAGCACGTTATTATGAAAGTACCTTTTATAATGTCACTTGGTAGTAACGACTGTAAATAGAAATGAGAGCCGCAAGACAAATGAATCAACAACAAATTCTACTACAAATGCAGCATACTACAAATAAATACCCAATCAATAGTTATGCTACTAGCCCTAACCCTAATGTTATTACTCCTCATAAACCTGTACTTAATATAAAGAGTTGATGGGTTGTTCATTTTTTTACAATAACCGCAATTCGAAAATGTGGTAACGACTAATCGATACCAAGCATAATCTCGACTAGCTTATTGATTTATCAATTACAAACAGTTCGATATCAATATATATGTCGATAAATCACGTCTTAGATATTGATAACTAATCAAACAATTTGGTTGGTTAATTTTTTTTATTTAAAAATCATTACTTTTCAACTGCATACTTCCTCTGAAAAATTACCTTTAAAATAAATGCACAGCTTCTCTTATGTAAAAATAAATGTTAATCTTTTCTAATATTAACTACACTAAGAATACCAAGTCATGATGCTATTAAACACTTTATGCCCTTATAAGCCAGGTAGCAAATAAAAATGTGTTTAATGTTTATAGATGTGGACGGCCAATAATATTTATTATATTTCCTATTATATATAGACGAGAAAAAATGGCCCGTTGAGGAAGGGTACAACGGGCGCTAGGTTGATAGTGCTGTCTATTTTCTCGGTACTTTAATTTATACAAAATATAGTCATAGGCATATCCCTAAACCATGCGACAAAAGTCGCATTCAGAGTTTCTTTCAGGCAACTCTACTTGGGAGGAGGGGGCTTCGCCCACCCTCCCTCTCCCCCCCCCCCCCCCCCCCCCCCCCACACACACACTCCTAAACATGTCTACCGTCCCATTCAACAAAATATAATTATATACTTTTTCCAGTGTCCGCCCCCTCCCAGAAAATTCTACCCTCGCCCCCGAAAATTTCAAGTACCCCCACCCCTCTCCGGGGAGGAAAAAGTCTGAAAGAAACACTGGTCGCATTTGTAGATCATACAAACTAAAGGAAGAATCAGGGTGGGGCTTCGCCCCTACCGGAAGAGATGCTTGAAAAAAAACTGCACGCTAAACGCTTTTTAGATAAGAAAAAGTTCCCCCCTCCGGGGAGGAAAAAGTCTAAAAGAAACACTGGTGTCGCGCTTAGCCACTACGCGAAGAATTGCATTAAAGAAATTGCAAGAAAACCACTATTTAGATTAGACACATTAATTAGGCGGTAATTTTATTATAGAGTATCTATGAAGAAATTTCTTTTCAGTTGGGGAGGGGGGGGGGGGCTCAGACGTTCTTACGCGGGGGTGGGGCTTCGCCCCTACCCGAAGAACTGTATGAAAGAAACTCTTCACGCAAACCACTTAGATTAGACAAAATTGCCTTTTTATTCACTGTTTACTCGAGAATCAATGACGTCATATTACTGTGTGCACTCTCCGGCTTGATATTATTTTCTACTATACGACGTCATACTTCGTTTTCGTTTCACTGTGCAAGATTTTAATTTGCTTGTGTTTTCTCTATAGCGTTCTTGTCAGATAGACAGACAGCGAAACTATTAGTATAGATACATATTAAATATCCAATAACATTTTAATCTGTAAATGTCAGGCTAGACATAAACAAAAATATGTTAAAATTATGTTGATGTGACGTAGCTACAAGAAACACCATTTAAACACACTGTATGATTCCTTTAAAGGATTATCTTATTGACTACATTCATCACGTTGCAACTAGTAAGCTGTATTGTTAATTCTAACACTGGTCTAACTAGCACAAAGCTAGTACTTTCTTTCATATAGAAACAGGCAGCTATTATTTTTTTGTAATTTAGCAAATTTCTATTTAAAAAATATAACAAACCAGTGTGTCACTAGGTGAACTATAACTTTAGTTTTAGGTATCAACCTCACAACTCTACCCTCCATAGTCATACACACATTGTGTCAGTCGACGCTTACATATGTTTAAAAGCTCTAAAGAATGTTTTTCTAACCAGATAAACAATGTCTTAATATGGCAGACAATTAAATTTTCCATTTGGTGTCATCCCCGTTGGATGGTGTCTCCTGGTGTGTGTAATACACACCCGCCCCCGCATTGTGAGGCAACTGCCTCAGACTTCAGTGACAGATACTTCAAATGATTAACAGATGATTTACCAACTTGCCATTAAAACTAATTTCAATCGGTAGTTCAGGGAATATCCTTATAAGCGAATAAAAGAAAAATTAGTTAATTAGTTGTGACAATGACATATTACCATGGATTTCGGCGCATGCTAGATTTTTTTTCTTTTCTCTTTTTTTTTCTTTTCTTTTTTTTTTTTTTTTTTTGCAAGGGGGGTCAAATAACTGTACAAAGAATTCTTATTCAAAAGCAACGGAAAACGTATGTAAGACATAATTACTTATCAACTTTGAAATGCCTCAATTGATAACAATTTTGGAAATGCTTTAACATTTTTTATAATTTTTAATAAAATGTGTGTGTGTGTGGGGGGGGGGGGGGGGGGGAGGGGCGTATCGAGAACCACCTTGACGTTCAACCCTGGCGTCTATCAGCATCCTTCTCAATGGCTTTACCTTTGTACCGTGCACTAAACTGCATCGTTGGCACGCAGACATTCTGACCTGATCGCAAATCACTGTATAACTCTGTAATAACGGAATCTTTTACAACATCAAAAATCTGTTTATGAAACAGCGTGAAACAAAACTCGATATCACCGTGTCTGTAATTATTGGAGTTTTTAAAAATGGTCCACAATGTCGAATTCTTAACATTGTAGTCAATTAATGCATAGAGAGTTCGATAATCAATCACATTTACTTTCTGAGCTACCTGTTTTTATTACATTACACCTAATGCCCCATAAATTTCGTTGCCCTTAATAATGATATAGTAGTATGATATATATATATATATATATATATATATATATATATATATATATATATATATATATATATATATATATATATATATATATATATATATATATATATATATATATATATATATATATATAACAAATGAACGACGAGATACTTCGAAATTATTAAACAAAAACAAAATCTTTCCTTTATAGCTAGTACAGATCCATCCACTTTATTAAGAACTTTTTTTACATCTTTAAATTCATTTGAAGAGACTGTAAATGCTGGTGACAAAATATATTTGGCTAGCTAACAATGGTAACAGCGCTGGTTTGTTTGTTTAAAATATGAGTGAAATCGGGAAACTTTCTTGAATAAAAAGTTAGGAAATCTGCTAATTATGAAATTAGGCACTCTTTATGATGGTTAAATTAGGCAATCCGCTTAAAGTTGAAGGTAAACAACCAGCTTTTTGGGTAACTAGGCAATTGTCTTAAGGGTGAAAATAGGCAGACATGGTAGCATAGAAATTAGGCAATCGTCTTATAAGTGAAACAGAGCAACTCTACAGTGAATGAAATGAAGTTATAATAGAAATTATTGTTTTGGTCTCACATCTGGCGAACCACCAGAAAACACTTTAGGTAATGGCGCGGTCGGGCGGGAGAGCTAATGATTGACAACTCCAAAGTCAAGAGCTCGGACCCCGGGTAGATGATAGCTGGGGTCAGCAACCCATTTAGGATAGTAAAATACAAAATCAAACTGCTGCCTTGTAAGTTGTTCATTAGTGACATGCGGACTTCTCTCTCTCTCTCTCTCTCTCTCTCTCTCTATATATATATATATATATATATATATATATATATATATATATATATATATATATATATATATATCCCTCTCTCTCTGTCCGCAACATTTTTGATGTTATGTGATCAGTATCTTCAGCGATATACGGAAGGCTTAAAGATACGGACTTTTGTTGAAAATAATATGGTGGATGTTTTAAATGTATAAACTCAATTTTATTTAAAAAAATAAAAATAAAGACATATTCGAATGTAGAAACACATTTTAATCATGCAATAGGGAAAAGTGTTTATTGTTGTGAAAAGAACGCAATAAACAATGACATCACACGCCATCTGTTTCAACTACGGAAAGTACACAAAACTAATAGTGTCATCTTCAAATTTTAAAATATGAAGAAATTAACTATTTCATTCACATTTGATTTAGATCTACTTATCAAGACGTAGGCTACGCTATGAAATGTATACAATTTTCTCGGTCAAACTAATAAAAATTACTTTAAAAAAACATAATGACCATTGAGTAGCCGGGTTTTTAACGGAATCATTTAAGTCTCTTAATCAGTGTGTGCATTTAATACGGTGCTGTGTTGACTAATAATGTATATAATTTGATTTTAATTTTTCTAATAGGTATTGGTATCCTATGTTATTTTAAATGTGTCAGATATTTAGCTATTTAGTTATTTCTTTGCTTTGTCATTAATATCGTTCAACGTCTAGTAAAGCACATTGCGTTTTGACCAATAACTATTTTATAAAATATTTTCCTCAAAAAAGTATAACATTGTAATATATAGGCCTATAATTCATGTGTAACGGTTATCGACGGCTAGTTTTTATGGAAGAAAATCAAGAAAGAAAAGCAGCCTAAGACCTGAGTCAATATCTTAGAAGATATTCCCTTCTTATTACATATATGAACGAAGACGAAAACATATTTGCCGAAGGCCAAGAGACAATGGAACTATCTTTACCATTTGTTTTTTTCCGTATTAAGGCGAACTATGTACTCAGTAACTTTACTTGATTCTCAGACTATTGCCCTGTGGCTATATACAAATAAAAACTTCTGCGATCTCACAGATATGCAAATAATTGCTTATTATAAATGCATTTTCATTCAATATTTTGATACATTTGGATTGAGAGTTCAATATTTGTTGATCATTCCCTAGCCAACATTAGCCAGTCATTCAGTGAGGCATGCGTCTGCACGTGCATTCAACCGTCAAGTGGAGGCCTGGCGAGTTAAAGCGAAACGCACCGTGCAACCGATGTAAACTCGGGTTTAACTCTGGTTTAACACTGGTTTAACTCTGGTTTAACTCTGGCTTGACTCTGGTTTAACTCTGGTTTAACTCTGGTTAACTCTACTTAACTCTAGTTTAACTCTGGTTTAACTGTGGTTTAACTCTGGTTTAACTCTGGTTCAACTCTGGTTAACTCTGGTTTAATACTAGTTTCACTCTGGTTTAACTCTGGTTTAACTCTGGTTTAACTCTGGTTTAACTCTGGTTTAACTCTGGTTTAACACTGGTTTAATACTAGTTTAACTCTGGTTTAACTCTGGTTTAACTCTGGTTTAACTCTGGTCTAACTCTGGTTTAGTTCAGCTTTAACTCTGCTTTAACTCATGTTTAACTCTGGTTTAACTCTGGTTTAACTCTGGTTTAACTCTGGTTTAAAACTCACCCAAAGCTCAGAGTGCACGACGCATCCCGAGTTTGCTTGGAGTAAGTAGCCCAGAGTCTGGGAGTCAGTAACTCAGCGTATGGGAGTAAGTAGCCCAGAGTCTGGGAGTAAGTAGCCCAGAGTCTGGGAGTCAGTAGCCCAGAGTCTGGGAGTAAGTAGCCCAGAGTCTTGGAGTCAGTAGCCCAGAGTCTGGGAGTAAGTAGCCCAGAGTCTGGGAGTCAGTAGCCCAGAGTCTGGGAGTCAGTAACCCAGAGTATTGGGGTCAGTAAATCAGCGTTTGAGAGTCAGTAACTCAGCGTATGGGAAATCAACATTTACAATTGATAGCTCAACTTACTTAAGTATTTGGCTGATATTCACCACAGCATGTTACACGTCCATTCTTTTGTTTAATTTATTTCATCTCAAAATCAAAGTCAATGTGCTTAAGTACAAAAATAGTGGGCTTAACAATGGCAATTTGTATTGTTCTCCTTCATCTAATATGGCAGCCAATTTTATAGCCTGGGGTGAGAATAATGTGTGTCAAAATGTTGCTTTAAGGATTACGGAGGCTTGGAAATCCCTATAGAGAACCTCAATTACTGCGCATTAAAATTTCATATTAATGCATAGAAAACCTCGTTTCTGTAGCGAAATCCATATTTAAAGACAGTTACTGTATTAACAGCCTAGGAAAAAAAAGTCTTTTAAATGATTCTCAAACTGGATTAAGAGGCAACCTTGTCAGACGTCAGAATGATATAGATAAAGAAAACACAATAATACGCTTAATCTCATCGTGAAATGTTATATGAGTTTAAACAATGTGTCCAAAGGTCAGTTTTATTTGCAATGGTATGGTTTCAAAAAATGGCTAGATTTCTTTATGTCATTTGTCTAATTATAAAGTGTATTTAATATATTGTCATGACCTGTGCATAATCCAATCAACACGAATGCTATATGTAACAGGTGTATTGGGTATGTATATCAGGAGAACCGCCACACTTGAGATGAGCTAGGCTTGCTGGGAACTCTCAAGCTAATTCTATTGATATAGGCAATCAGGGGAGAATGTTCCTGGCATATGACAACCGTTTGTTGTGACAATATAAAAGACTGTGTAGGCTGGACGTGTCAAACTTAATGTTGTAAACGTTCCGTCGGAAGTACACTATATGTGTGTATCAACTATATTAGTGCATGCGTGAGTACGATGGTTTTCCTTGCTTTCAGTAAGATACTACTCAAGATTTTACTTTCTCGTATATAGAGGATAAAGGGAGTGTTGCAAATGTGCTGAACAATTTACCAGACGTTTTGAAAGATTTCGTCCTGTTAACCTCTCCATACTTTGTGGATATGTTTCGTTTGCGAACAATGACATCTTGTTCATAACATTTCAATTAATAATCTATCTCAGACACACACATATACTTTTAGCAAATATCTACATTATCTCATAACCTGGGTTAAGAGTACGATAAAGGTTAAGATTTACATTAGTGTGTCGGGTACTACAATAATTTAAACCCTAGTAAATAGTTGATTCCTAGAGGCGTCATTTTGGTTTTATTTTATTTTACAGGTGACGTCATCTGAATGCACTTTCATCACACCAGTCAAGCCAATTGGAAAATACATCACCAGGTATCTGTAAGGCAATACGGCGTCACAGTTGAGTGAGAAAAAAAAGTTGTATTTCCGGTACGACCATAGTGCCAGAAAAGCTTTCGATCATTTGGGTAAACAGCCAATCAATAATATCCTCTAAAAGGTAGAGATTTGGGGATCAATTGTTGGTTGATCTTAGCTATTGACAGAATTTTTTTTTAAATTAAGTCAGGTATATTTCAAAGAGCCCATTGTGAATCTTAAGTTGGTTGTGAAATTGGTATTCACCAAACTGTTCAGTTCTGACGTTTGTATATTACATGAACATCTGATGTAGCTTCAAGCATTCAGCACGAGGGAAACAGCCAGATTAAAGTCGTTCATAGTGTTGGTTTTTTTTGTATTGCACGATGGATGCTAGAATCGTCTGTGTATTGATTGCGATCAGTTTTACTTTAAACGATGGGCAGTCGAACTCTTGCATAGGTAAGTATGTAACACATACTTTTTTTTTTTTTTTTTTTTTTTTTTTTTTGTAGGCTGTTGTTTTTTTATTTCTCTATAAGTAATTCTCACATTAAATTTTTTTTCAAAGAAAAAGGCTTATAATATATTAACAAATCACAACAAAAGTCACAAATCAAAAATTATACAAAAAAGTAAAAAATAAATATAGTTAGGTGTAACCTTTCTAAAGCTATATGCTGGTATGACCAAAAATAAAAGCCTGGGCGCTCAGTTGTGGAGAATATATTCCATAAGGAGTTCATTGATAAGTTTGCGTTCTGTAACAAATATAAGACCTATGTTCAATTGTCATCATTGTGTGCCTAGACTTTTAATTTTAGTCATACCAGCCTATAGCTTAGTACATTTTCTCATTTGTGATTCTTTTTATTTGTGAAATATAATAAAAGCCTTTTTTCTTTAAAAAAAACGTGTTGTTTTCCAATTTTTATTCAGACGTTCGAAATGAAGCGGAAGCTACACAGGCTACGACTAAAAAAACGTATGCGTTCAAATCTGTCAGTAGCTTGTAAAATCTAAAAATCTAAAATTCTGCCCCTATCTAATTCGTAGTCGACGATGGACAAGAAGTCAGCCTACTGTGAAAACAATTCACTCATTATTTTTGATATTGCTAGCATCCCTGATCTTATTGTGTCTAGTAATCGAATATAGTAATTTTAACTATCTTATTAAGGGTTCGAACCCTCGGGCAGATGAGGCTCGTTAGCTGGGGACAGCCACTCTTCTAGGAGAGACAACTCGAAAATTAAAACAACTGCTGCCTTGTAGTTTGTTCTTGGTTGGACAAAGGCTATGGAAGCAAATCCAAAAAGAAAAGCAGGCTGAAATCGGAGTCAATGGCCTCAATGGCGCATAACCAGTTGACACGTAACGCTTAATTGTGTTGGAGGCGTGGTCGAGTCGGCAAAAAGCTTATGGTTGATAAATTCGAACAAAGTCTCGAGTTCAAACCCACTGGCAGATAAATCTCGATCCCCTTCAACACTAATAGTTAAGAACGAAGAAGAAGAAAAGAAGACTATCTTATTAGATTAAATATTAGATATTCTTGCATTGTCATCTGAGATCTAAAATGTTGCCAAATTTCTCTCAATCTTACATCGGGAAGTGGGTAAAATTATTTTTCTAATATTTGCGGAGCCACAGACAAATTTCTTTGGTGGACGTAAAAAAATGCGAAGACATAAATATATTGGCCTACTGTGTGAATGTAATAAAAGCCTTTAAATAGATAAATGGAAGCATGTATTTTTAAATTTGGTTATTAAGCTGCGGTCAGAAAATATTTTGAGCAGTGGGGGCGAAGGGTGTAGTTATTCTAAATTGAGGGGAAAAAACGTAAAGTAATTATATTTAGAAAAACAATAAAAGGTACGTCGCAGTTGTTAAAAACTGCATTGCCAATTTCGTAAAATTAGTAGCCGAATTAGTAATTTCATGAATTCATGAGTTAGTTGGTAAAGCTTTTGTAAAGTATTGTAGGTTTGCCTTTATTTATAGACAAATATTTTACGTGATTACATGTTTGGAGATATTACAATATTTTTTAAAAATCAAAGTTCTTAAAAATTTCCAATAAAAAACATAACGTAATATTTTTACTTCGATTAACAAGTCTATTAAAAAATCTTTGAAACCATAAAAACAATATCAAGTGTGCGTGTAATATATTGTTCCCGTGTTCATAGCGAAACTAGAGGCTTTAGAAAAATGAATGTCATTAGAATAACTAGAAAACGAAACATTCAATTTTTAGGCACCATACACTAAAAATTTAGTTTACATTTATTACTAGGGGAAATGACTGTTTCGGATGGAAAATATAATTTCACGTCACAGATTTTATAATCGATGCTATTTATACAACGCAGCGGTATGGATTTAGCTGGGGATGGATTATGGATTAGGTGCCTTGGGTTGTAGGTGGAGTGGGGAGGGGAGTTAGAACGTTGGTGTTTTACGCCGTGTGCTGGTGGTGCTGTATTGTCTTTAATCGTTATTTCCCTTTACGATTTTTAATTTCAACTGGTGCGTCATACAGCGATATTGAGTTGTCTTATAGCATAGCTTATAGAGTAAACAGTTAATTCATTTGACAATAATACCACTTTAATGTCACCAGTTTAATGTTACCACTTTAATGTCACCAGTTTAATGTTACCACTTTAATGTCACCAGTTTAATGTTACCACTTTAATGTCACCAGTTTAATGTTACCACTTTAATGTCACCAGTTTAATGTTACCACTAAAATTTTACCAGTTTAATGTTACCACTTTAATGTCACCAGTTTAATGTTACCACTTTAATGTCACCAGTTTAATGTTACCACTTTAATGTCACCAGTTTAATGTTACCACTTTAATGTCACCAGTTTAATGTTACCACTATAATTTTACCAGTTTAATGTTACCACTTTAATGTCACCAGTTTAATGTTACCACTTTAATGTCACCAGTTTAATGTTACCACTTTAATGTCACCAGTTTAATGTTACCACTTTAATGTCATCAGTTTAATGTTACCACTTTAATGTCACCAGTTTAATGTTACCACTTTAATGTCACCAGTTTAATGTTACCACTATAAATTTACCAGTTTAATGTTTAATGTCACCAGTTTAATGTTACCACTTTAATGTCATATATATATATATATATATATATATATATATATATATATATAGAGAGAGAGAGAGAGAGAGAGAGAGAGAGAGAGAGAGAGAGAAAGAGAGAGAGAGGGGGGGCTATCTATATATATAAAAAGCATTGTATGTGTGTCTGTCTGTTTGTTTGTTTGTCCTTTATGCTACTACACCTCTTATTAAATCGCCGTGAAACTTTGGGAATTTGTTGAGAATATTCCTGGGGAGGCTTCTGCGAAAAAAAAATTTCAAATTCGCAGGGGTGGCGCCCCGGCAGTGCGCGATTTGTTTTTTCTCTATATACGGTATATAAAAATAAAAGTCTATTTCGGTTTCACACCGTTCATTCGTATACCATGAAACTTTGGGGAGATGATTAGATCACTCAATGGTAGGGTTCTGCAAAAAAATATTTCTTAATATTACAAGGGCGGTGCCCCCGGGGGGAGCGATTTTTTCTCTCTACACGGTATATAAAAAATAAAACTCGGATGCGGTTCATCGAAGTGCCATGAAACTTTAAGGAGTAGATGAGAATACTCCCGAGAATATTTCTGCGAAAAAGAAAACTAAAGTTTCTTATGGGCGGCGCCATATAGGGTACAATTTTCGTCAATACACGGTTTGGCGCCCAGAGTTTTAGAGCGATTATGTTGGCACTTGGCATCCGTTAATCGAGCGTCCTGCATAGTGAGTAAGGGGTACTACTATATTCAGCGGGAAAACAACAACAGGCTTCTAAAAAATAACTTTGTAACGCGAGGAAATCCTGTACAGTTTCGTCACCTTGCGAAAGATGAAAAAATAACTTTTTGAATATGAGGAGCCTACTGTAGAGTTTCGTCACTTTGCGAATGATGCAATAAGCATCTATTATTAGACGATCCAGTCAGAAATTGAGATCGAGCATCTAATAATAGACCATTAGTAACGCTAGTATATAGCATCAGTCACACTGATGTTTAAAACACGTCAAATAATTTTTTTACGTGTTAAAGAAAAAAAATTCTGTTGATTTGTGTCACTTTAGCGAATGACGAAATGTGCATCATTGTTTACAGGATGCTATTTGGTACTCTGGGTTATCCTATTAGTTTTAAGGAGCCAGGGGCCATACGTGGCGCCTATGCGGTAGTGTAATCGGGGGTGGGGGGCTCCTGAGAGCGCCCCTATACGTCCCTGACACATGAAACTCACCGAAGTGTGTTCTACCTCATTATTTCGGTGAGTGATTAATGTACACTCAAGGTTTTCATGCGGTAGTGTAGGTAAACCCATGTCCCGATATTTATGATCCAAGCACAGGCATTGTTAACATTTAAATAACACAGTTTTAGAACAGAAGGACACGCGTCTAAGAACATATGATTGGTAACGCATTGGTGATATCCTTCTAATACATTCGTCAGACTTTCTTCTATCCCGCGGCAACGCGCGGGGGACGGGTACGCTAGTATATATATATATATATATATATATATATATATATATATATATATATATATATATATATATACTAGTTGTTCATCACATGCTTATCTGACCATATCTATTACTGCCATAAAATGTATTTACTTTATTGTATGTAGTACATACCTGACCATATCTATAGCAACTATAATCTTTTCCAGGTACAACAAGGCCATCTGACTATATATTTATTGCAACTATAAACTTTACTTACCTGTATTCTCCAGGTGCAACAAGCCCTGACCATATATTTATTGCAACTATAAACTTACCTGTATTCTCCAGATGGAACATGGCCATCTGACCATATATTTATTGCAACTATAAACTTACCTGTATTCTCCAGATGGAACATGGCCATCTGACCGTATATTTATTGCAACTATAAACTTACCTGTATTCTCCAGATGGAACATGGCCATCTGACCATATATTTATTGCAACTATAAACTTACCTGTATTCTCCAGATGGAACATGGCCATCTGACCATATATTTATTGCAACTATAAACTTACCTGTATTCTCCAGATGGAACATGGCCATCTGACCGTATATTTATTGCAACTATAAACTTACCTGTATTCTCCAGATGGAACATGGCCATCTGACCGTATATTTATTGCAACTATAAACTTTACTTACCTGTATTCTCCAGGTGGAACATGGCCATCTGACCATATATTTATTGCAACTATAAACTTTACTTACCTGTATTCTCCAGATGGAACATGCCCATCTGACCGTATATTTATTGCAACTATAAACTTTACTTACCTGTATTCTCCAGATGGAACATGGCCATCTGACCGTATATTTATTGCAACTATAAACTTTACTTACCTGTATTCTCCAGGTGGAACATGGCCATCTGACCATATATTTATTGCAACTATAAACTTTACTTACCTGTATTCTCCAGGTGGAATATGCCCATCTGACCGTTTCTACTCCGACCAGTACGATATCTTCCTGGTCCCTGGCTTCAAAGACCCCAAGAACACCACGGCCATCAACGTGTTGGTGGGCGTGGTCAGCAACTCCGAGTGCGCCATGTTCTGCACACAGAACCTGAACTGCACCAACTTCAGGGTGTACACCACCACCAAAAAATGCATGCTCTACCCAAACGGCAGCTACCCCATTGGGTACGAATTTTTCTCCAAAACAAAATTAAATTAAAACATTTATTCTCGATGGTGTTTAGTTAGTTAGTTTGTTGTTGTTTTTTTATAAATTGTTGTACTACTAAATAAGACATTCGGGGGAAAAAATTATAATTGGAAAATGGGTCGGCGGTAGCGTGCTAGACTGCTAACACGAAAGTCTGGAGTTCAAGACAGTAGAAAGTCCTTGATGGGTTTCTAACTCACGTAAGGGAAAATAATGGCGGATGGGCATAGCGCTATCCCTTCATATGTCGAGGTCACTGAAACAGATTAATTCTACTTCACCTAACCCACGGTAAGCACGAACGTGAAAAGATGATTTTCTTTTTTAAGTTACTATCAATATATATAATTATCTTCTGGGAGACGCTAGAAAACAAGCTGTAAGCCCGCTCCCTATCACCCCACCCCTACATGGTCTGGTGAGCTTTGGTTCACGCTAAATGTTTACAGTTGTAGAACCGGGTTTAGTGACGGCTATTAGGGGCAGATAATTTAGTTTGAAACGATTTTAAACTTAGAGGAGGTAACTAAGAGGAGGCTGCTTTCACGGGGGGGGGGGGGGGGGGGGGGGGGGTAGGGTAGGGGGAAAGGAGGGTGGGGGTAGTATCGTCCTTAACGACCTACTGATAGTGTTTTAAAGCAGATATTTTCAGTGGCAGCATTGGTGCTGTCGAATTCACAAATTACGAATTACTGAAAAGTAGAAAATAAAACAACTAAATAGCGGTGTATGATATGCCGCGGGTCGGCTCGTTTTGAATAATGAATGTGTGTTTCAAACTGCACTAAACTGAACAGATTTCAAAGCGGAGATAAAAATGTGTAGTGTATAAAACAGTTTTTGTTTAACAAAATCCCATGTGAGCCAGGTATCCTTCATAGATTGGTGGACTAAGCAATACATCCGTCAGACATTCGGGATATTAAGTATGTTCTACCATCCGACCAAGCCGTTCCACGCTTTGGGTTATAAATGAATTAATTAAAGTCTATGAAAAAGGGCGGTGTATATTTCATAATGTTTAAAATGTAATTTTAAAAAATAGAGTTATAAATCAAAACAAACTTTGGAACTAAAGTTTCAAACAGCCATGCTTTACAGAAATAATCACTTTAAAAACTCTAAAATGTGTTATCTTTAACATTTATAACCTGATTTGTAAATAATATTTTTAAGAAAGAAAACTAGTAAAATGTGTATAGTGAAAAATAAAAATGAAATGTAATCGTGTGGCAAATCTTTATTTCAAAATTAAATGTTATTATAACCTCAAGAATCGCTGATTCTATTGAAAACAACGTTGAAGACAAAAGATTTAGCCATGTAAATGCCAGTCTTTGTGTAGTAACCGTATACAAACAAAGGTGACATCATAAACTGGAATTTTTCTAATAAACCAACTATAAAAACTTTAATATACCTCAGTTTCACAGTGCATCGCAAAATAGGAAACAATATAAAAAATATTTTTATTGCTGGTATAGGGGAGATAAGAAGAAGAAATTATTATAAGTCTAGTAAAGAATGGATTATCTCCTTTGGTGTCAACATCGCTATTGTGCGCTAGATTGATACAAATGTTAGACTCGACTATTTATTGCCCGTCAAACTACAGCAATAACTTTATGAATACAGGAATAAAGAATGTTACAATGAAGAATATTGATTTAGCAGTGAAATATATAAAATATGTCGACTGTTTTTTTTTTACAAGTTCTTCGGAACATAGAACCGCAAGGTAAAATTATTTGTGGACAAATATTTCAAAACAAGTAACCCTATTAAAAACAAAACTAAAGTACGATTTGATTGCTGTAGCGATTAAACACATACACGGGGCACGGGTCAATAGTGTGAGTCCATGATTGGTGTCACCATTTGTACTACATGAATGGTGACTGTCTAATGGTAACGATATGGGTGCGTATGTGTGAAATAGTGTGGTAATCAGTGGCGTAGCGAGGTCGGGTGTTCCCCGGTGCGGCACTTAATGGTGTCATCCCCCAGGGGCGTAGCGACCCTTCCCGGGGACAAATTTTCAAATTTTCGGTTTGCACCCCCCCTTCAAACTTTCGATTTGCACCCACCCCCGCAAGTTTTTCTCTATATATTTTGCTATTTTTTGCCTTGGTGTCACCCCCCTAAATGGTGTCACCCGGTGCGGTCCGCACCTGCGCCCCCCCCCCCCCCTAGCTACGCCTCTGGTGGTAATACCGAGGAGGTTTGTGTGTGTGTGTGTGTGTGTGTGTGTGTGTGTGTGTGTGTGTGTGTGTGTGTGTGTGTGTGTGTGTGTGTGTGTGTGTGTGTGTGTGTGTGTGTGTGTGTGTGTGGTAATGTGGTATTACAGAGTAATGTGTCTGAGTGTGGCAGTATATAATTTATATGATCTATAATTTCAGGCGTATGACGGTTGTGTTTACAATGTGCATTCAATATACAGTCTTACGCCTCGTAAAGAAAGAGAGATAACCCGTGTAATATTTTTCTTCTAAGGTTCTCATCTATCGTCTAACAACATTAGGGAACCGTGGTTCTCTTTAATTGGGAAAATGTGATAGTGTTAAAATTAGGAAAACAATCAGGAAACTTTAAAGCTGTATTAATTAGGAATTTTTAAAACTATAAAATGCGAAACTTTAATTAGGAAATTCTAAAACTGTATAAATTTGGCAGCTAATGTTGTATAAACATAGACTAAAGAATAAATAAGTTCAATTATAAACTTCCTCGTATTGTTTGAAAAAAACCAGGAGTGATCTCCCCTGAACTTTCTCGAATATTTTTATATAAAATAACAGGGGATGGGAACTCGGGCTATAAACATGATTTTTAATCCATTTTAAATACTTATAGTTTTTAAAATAGAATACAATCTCATAGACAAAAGAATTGCACACCAAGTGAACGCTAAATAAAAAAGTGCATTATAGTGCGCAATATTATTAGTACTTTAAAAATTTACATTAGTTTTTTGAGAAATCGGAAGTAGCTTAAATTACTACTTCCGTTTAACGGAAATGACTCAAAATTTAACAGAAGGTAGAAAATTAGATCTTTTACATACAAGTGAAATTTCGTTTATCTATCTGAAATAGTACTAAAGTTATAGGCTTTTGAAAATTTCAAAGTAGGAAAAGTACCACTTCCGGTTATCGGAAATCGCTCAAAAGTTGATACAGATCTACGATTTTGATAAAATACTTATATATGAAATTTCATCAACCTAGCTGTAACGGTACTCAAGTTATCGTGTTTACACACACACAGACAAACAGACAGACAGACAGACAGACACACAGACAAACGGACAAGATTGCAAAATTATGTTTTTCCGTATCAGTGAGATGTAAAACGTCGAGATTTGTAAAAATCTCGATTTTTTTTTGCACGATTACAATACTTTCTCTATACTTCGTATATACGAGAAAGTAAAAATTATATAAACACATCAATGAAACATTAATTAATTAAATAAGTTTTAACCATATTGTCCAGGTCATTTCGTAGGAGCATGTTCTGGAAACTTCTAGGGAACTGTGCGTACACTGGGGTGACGAGATCTTTTAAAAAAAACACAATGATTATTTTTGTGTGGGGACGTCGTGGTCTGACGGTAGAGCAGGTAACTGCTAACTCCAAAAGTCCAGAGTTCCGACCCCCGGGCAGATGAGGCTCATGGGCTGGCCACAGCAACCCATCTAAAAGAGAAAAAAAAATCAAACAACTGCTGGCTTGCAGACTGTTCTTGGGTAGAAAATTACTATAAAAGCAAATCCATAAGAAAAGCAATTTGAGTCGACTGGCAATATGGCGCATAATAAATTGACTAACACCGAATAGGCCTACTTAGTTGGGTTCGAGGAAATCTTCTTCAATATTAAAATCAAGAAGAAGAAGAGAAAGAAGAAAGAAAGAATATTTAGTATATACCTAGCTGATATCAGGTGGTTATAGAATAAATCAAACACGAAAACGTTTCTACGCCCAGTTAAAGTAAAAAAAAAAGGTTAAGTTTCCTTTCAAACCTGACGGGCTATGGAACAAGTGAAGAAGAGTTTACCTGTTTATGTGAGCTCGGCATGTGAAGAGATTGTGTTTCTAGGTCTAGCTCCACCAAAACTAACGGTGACTTCAGTTTTCATTCGGTTACGTGTTTCAGATCGATTATTTCTAATCGCACCAGTTTAGCTGTAGCCTACTAGTGGAGGTATCCTCGACGTGTTAAATGACACCTATTAACCCTTTCAGCCCGGATGTTGTTGTTTTTTTCTGTTTCGTCTAAAAAAATTATTTTCCTAAAATTTCTTCCAATTTTACGCAACAATTTTCTTTTCCGCTGATACAAATACTGCAGGTATAAGAATATGATGTGCGTCCATTAAAAGAAAATGGATTACTTGATTTAATTTTACAAAGTTTGTTATATGCTAGTTGTTTTTTTTTTTTTTAAATATTGAAAAATAAAAATATCGTGCACTAGCATTGGACTTAAGAGTTGATGCATTAATTAATAAATATTTTACAGAAGTCTAAGCAGGTTTGAGATCGAATAAAAACTGATTGATTTGTCAAACATCCTGAACATAATTAACTATATATATATATATATATATATATATATATATATATATATATATATATATATATATATATATATATATATATATATATATATATATATATAATGTATGTGTGTGGGGGGGCAGGGTAAAATATGTGCGTTCGTATATATTGTTAAGAAAGAATGTATTTACTTTAAATGCAGCTAAACGTAATCAAGCTTGATACAGTTCCCACTTTCACAAAAGCCCGTCGCCTAGCAACCTCCCAATGATTTTCTTTAATTCCCACTAAATTAGTAAAGCCCACTGCCCAGTCCTGTCCTGGAGTTAAATACTTAGCGAACGCGCGCTCTAGATGAGGGGCTGAATTTTTAAAGCCATTTCATTGAGAAACTCTTGGACTAAGTGTATGCTCGGCCCTCGATGAATGCGCTGACGTAGATGTGTAAATGAACATGATGTTGTTAATTAGCTACTATTTTATGGTTGTATTGGATGGAGAAAAGACACATTGATGCTGTAGTTTCAATAGATTGAATGATGGTTTCATTAACTCTAATGAAAGTGACGTAGCTCGGTCGTAGTGAGCGAATAGACCGATGTACACAATAATATATTTTGCAATACAATTACGGGGGTCGGCGTAGTCGGGTCGGTATGTTCATGGACAGCAACTCATCAAGGAGAGACAACTCCAAAATCAAACAAGTTGTGGTTATTTCTAGGTTGGACAAAGGCTACGTAAGCAAATCTTAAAAGAAAAGCATGCTGAAATCGGAGTCAACGGCCTATACTGCACATAACCACTTGACAAGAAATACTTAATTATGATGGAGGGAATCCCTTCCAACACAAGAATTAAGAACAAAGAAGAAAAAAAGATGTACACATATTGACAGAACAAAATGAATAGAATAGTGATAGTTTAGAGTGGTGTCCTTGTAAGTATGTGTTTCTCACAATGTAATTAGGGTTAAGACCCTAGGCTCCACGGAAGACTACCAAACACGCAGCTGGAGACCGAAGAAAGCGAAAAATAAAAGTTGATTTCTGAACTTCACAAGATGTTAAGCTGATTTCATCTAGTAAGTCATATCCGTAAACTATTGTGGACATTCTACGAATTAATTTTTAAAAAGATTGGTGGTAACAATTATAATAACTTCGCCAACAACACCAAAGTCGATCCCAAGCCCGGGTATAAGGAGGGTTAAGAGTGATGCTAGCCAGAGTTTCTTCCAGGCATCTCTTCGGGGGGGGCGAAAAAATTTTACCGCCCCCCCCCCCCCCCCCCCCCGAACGAAATGAAATGTATATAATTTATATAGAAAATATATACTTTTAACAGTGTCCGCCCCCCCTCGAAGAAAGTTTACAGCCCCCCCCCCCCCCCCCCCCCGAAGATTTCTAGTGCCCCCCCCCCCCCCCCGGAGAAAAAAGTCTGGAAGAAACACTGATGCTAGCAAGGTTGTCTCGTTAAATAATAAACAACAAAATTTGCAAATACTTGACTGAAAGGGGAAGCAATGAGCGCTGGCTTACGTGGGTCGTCTAGAGAGTTACCCAAAAACCGAGTCCGGTGGAGAGTTGTGGATCAAGCCCTTTGTTTTTCAGAGGAATAAGTCATAAGGCATTTTAATAATCTGCATGCAGTTGACCTTGGGATATCTAATTATTTAAAACATCATTCAGTCAGTGAGTACAACCTATCTAACTAGTGCAGTGAGTACAGAGCTATGCACTTAAATATTTAAAAAAAAAACGTTAAGTCTATGAGCACAACCTATCTAACTACTTAACTAGTGCAGTGAACACAGAGCTGTGCACTTAAATATTTTAAAACGACCTCCATGTTATTGATCGAACGTTGAAAATCTTAATTTTCCTAATTAAAATTAGCAGGCCACGCCCACCTCCCACCTTGACGCGGATATTGTCACACGTGTTTCATAATTGAAGATAATAATCAATTACAGACACGTTACTCAAAGGTTTGTTTGCACTGCCCAGTTTTGAACTTTTTATTTATTTCGGTGTCACCCCCGTCGGTTGGTGTCACCCGGTGCAGTCCCTCGCACCCCTCACAACTCCTACTTTTGCTGACATATTATATGTGTGTGTGTGTATATATATATATATATATATATAATATATATATATATATATATATATATATATATATATATATATATATATATATATATATATATATATATATATATATATATATATATCCCATTCATTTTCTATTTACTTAGTTGGAGTTGAATTACATTTTCCTGAAGCATACACAAATGGATGAATAATCAACATCTAAAAAGCAGCTGTCACTCTATAAATAAATGTATCACAAAAAGGGATTTAAGGTTCTATTACCACAAGGAAGGTGTATTCCGGGTCGGCTCATTCCTGCTTTGTGTAGAGATTAGTTTGTAGTGATCCGATATACGCGGAATGGTGTCTGATCTATAAATAACGCTTCATCAATAAGACTAGATTGGTTTGATCCGGCGACACCTGTTTAATTTTAGTCCTGCTCACTTTGAACGAACTAGCATTCAATCGATTATTCTTTTTCATGAGTTTCAAAATATAAATATTAAACTTTCTGTCATTTTCTCAATAAATATAATGACTATGTTTTGCAGGCTAAATAATCATTTTTATTACATTTGAGAATTAATAGGGGTCGCTGTGGTCGTGCCGTTAAGTTCATGATTGCTAAACCGAAAGAGTTCGAACCCACGTGCAGATGAGATAACATGAGCAAGATAAATTAAGGAAGTAATGAACATGAGAAGAAACGTATACTCATAAAACCTTATTCTTGTAGAATGTATGTTTTTGTTTGTCTAATGTAGGTTATTGGTTGTCAAATGTATGTTGTTTTTTTTTTTTATTTTTTTTTTTTTGTTTTTTTTTTAATCGAATGTAATTTATTGATTTTAATTTCAACGATGTAAGAATTCTGGACGTTTAAACGAAAAGAACTAAACTAGACTGATTTCCTGTCATTTTTGAGAGAACATTTTTTTTTTTCAAATGTGTTGTTACTAAACAGACATTGGTGTTATTATCATCATGATGTGATGAGTAGGACGTCACAAAACAGCGAACGATTGGGGAAAAAATGTTGAAATCAACAAAATGTAATGATTTTTTACTATTATTATTTTTACCCCCGGTAGCATGAATGCGCTGCAAATGATATCATAGTTCGTTCTGACATTAGCGTTTTTTTGTCCCGTCCATGTCGAGTAAAGGCCCTTAAATAATGTCCCTAATTATGAGGATTATAATTAAAACAAATTGACATTCTTTCAAAAGGATGACTGGCCGGCTAAGCTTTGGGAATATCCCCCGCGGAAATTAATCCCAGTTTATAAAAAAAAAAAAAAAAATCCCACCGACAACGCTCGTTTTTTTTTGCGCGTATTATTTTAAAAAATTCGATGCGCGCGCACACATTATACCATGACAGGGCCCATAACGAGGCTTGCGGTTTTCAGGTTTTGATTGTTGCAGGTTTGTGTCGTCATTGGGGATTGTCGGCGTTGATGTCATTGCTGATCGCAATGGTTTTATGTTTTCTCATTTCGGTGGTTATGACGCAATCATCTTTCGTCAAGGAAACGTATGCGTGTATAATAATTTAAGAAACAAAAAGTTAATTTAAAGATAGAGTTTGATTTTCTTTAAAGCTGGAGTTGTTTTGTTGTTGTTGTTGTTGTTTTTAAACAGCAACGGCAAAATTACTTGAAATAAATCTAGCTTGGTTAAACGGGTTAGCTCCTGGTATTTAAAAACGAAGAGGAGCGGCGTGGCCGAATGATAGAGCGTACGAATGCTAACCTGAAAGCCTCAATGTTCAGATCACGGGCTTGAGGACATCATTGAGTCCATTCAGCTCAATTGGGTACCTGGCTCGCGTTAAAAAAAAACGGCTGGGCATAGAACTGATCACAGTGTTCCGTCATAGGCTGAGGTCATAGAAACAATTGCACTCTACTTCACCAGTTTCACAGATAGCTAAATTTTAATGTTATAACTTCTACTATATCCTGAACAAACTGATAATGGTAGAGTTAGTTTTTGTAAGACAACCAAGCTTTATTTGGTACTTATCATATAAGTCTGGAAAGGTCTTTATATATATATATATATATATATATATATATATATATATATATAT
>NW_026732270.1:0-48270 GCF_028476545.2 Physella acuta
AACTTCCCGTAGGGGAGGGGGGATCATTAAGTATATTTCAAGTATATTTCATATTATATGTCCCCCTCCATTGTGGAGAGATGAATATTTTCCTCCATGCAGTTGCCGTTTAGCATTGGTACACTATAATTAACAGCTTAACTAAACAGTTTGGTATTAAGCAGATTATCGACCCCCCTCCCCCCCCCCACTTTAGGGTTATAAAACTGTATACACTAAAGATAATAATAACTTAATATCCACTTCTACATGGTAAATATTTCAATGTCACTCACGACTGACCGTTCCATGTGCCCACGCTTCTGCATAATACACAGTGTTTCTTCCAGACTTTTTTCTCCGGGGGGGGGGGGCACTTGATATTTTCGGGGGGGGGGGGGGCGGACACAAGTAAAAGTGTATGTTTACTATATACATTCCATCTCGTTCGGGGGGGGGGGGGGGGCGAAGAGATGCCTGGAAAAAAACTCTGATAATACACAGCTGACTATGAGGTTATGGGGGAGGGGTGTAAATTTGATAGTACTTTTTAAGGAAGCAGGAATGAACACCCGTGTTGGTGCTCTGTTACGGACCGATGCCTGGGTTAACATTGACTACGACATTGACAGCTAAAATTAAGTTCGCTAAAAAAAATTGTATGACAATTTTATTAACATGATGGAATTATCGAGGCGGTAAACTAGCAACGATGCAATTGTTTACGTGGCTCCCATGAGATGATACACCTAGCTACCACCAGTGTTTCTGTGAGCATAACGCTCTTCCCCCCCCCCCCGGACAAAAAAATAAATACATTAGAATTATATTGAAACTATATATTCAATCAAAACGTTGTCGTCGTCCCCCTGAAAATTGTTCAAGTCGCCCCCCCCCCAAATGTTGTTCAAGTCGTTTCCTCCCCCCCCCCCCCTCACCCGGACAATATCAGAAGGAAACCATGGCTATTAAATACAGTACAGATAGTTACAATGTGATAAAACATAGCTACAAAGAGCTGTACAGCTTTAGCCACAATTAAAAAAAAGAATTAGCTACCCAAGGACTGCTGACTAACAACTGGGCAAGTAAAGGCAACAGAGCACTGTGCTGACCACGCCATCCCTACGGTTGTAGGACAAAAGGCCTTTTGTCTTGTTGGCCTTTTGGCAGTCGGCCTTTTGTCTTGTCGGCCTTTTGTCCGGATCCCCATCCCTACAAATGCTGAGGTCAAGAAACATAAACTATATTAAACTACATCTGCACTATGGATCTTAAGGTCTGAAAGTGGAAGTTTCCTTTTTTTTAAAGGACTACACGTGTAGTGATCTCAGCAACAACGTCGCCATCA
Source organism: Physella acuta (assembly GCF_028476545.2). Lineage (NCBI taxonomy): Eukaryota > Metazoa > Mollusca > Gastropoda > Physidae > Physella > Physella acuta. The sequence continues at coordinate 1,331 of NW_026732270.1, forward strand.
TAGTGCCTGTCCATTTTTAGGTCTCGCTTCAGTAGCCGTGTAACTATTTCATAACAAGTTAATGGTCTGTTTCCGTCAAGAACTAACCCCCCCCCCCCTTTCATCTTGTCTTATACACACGAATGGCCATGGCTGACAGCCACATGTTTACACCACTGCTTTAACTCAACGTTCGTGTCACCTTGGTGGGGGGGGGGGGTGGGGGGGGGGGGTGGGGGGGGGGGTGTTGCACAGCATGTCGTGTGCAGGGCACGGTCACGTGATCATAACACGAGTGAACATAACTGGCCTGATCGGTGTTTGTCCGCAGATGACGTCAACGTGATTTTAGCGTAGCACGTAACCCCCCAGCAGCCTTATCATTACAAAATTATAGGGAAAAAGTAGAGAAAAAACAACAACCGTTACACTCACTTTTAATAGGTATAATTCTAATCTAACGATAATTATGACATCCCCCCTTCCCACGTCTGTTAAGAATTCATATATTTATCATAAATCCCACACATGAGAAAGGTCTGACCCATGGCCCACAATTTGGCCTATAACATATGTGCGGGTTTATAATATAAACAACCACACATGAGTTTCTTTCAGGTTTTTCTTCGGAGCAATTCTGCTCCCCCACCAGAGGCGTAGCAAGGGGAGGGAATGTGGGGCATCAGCCCCGAGGTACCAAACGGAGTAAAAAAACAAAACCTTCATTTTGAGCTGCATTAACTGAATATTTCACAGTGAAATAAAATATGATACTGCTTTGCACTCCTCACTTATTTAACTTATTCTTACATCAATTGTGAAACATCATGATAAAACGATTAAGAGATAGTGACTAGGAAATGGCGCACCCAACCTCTTCAAAGGGGGGGGGGGGTTCGCTTTTTCGCCAACAAGAATAACTATATACAAATGGAGGGTGTAAAATTGATAACTCGTACCGGCATGTATCCCCTTCTAGCCCCCTACCACCTTAACAAAATAAAAACATAAATAATTTACATAGAAAATTTAAATCTGCCCCCCCCCCCCCTCCCACCCCCTCCCTAGAAAAAAATAATTACTGACTGAATCCCTGCCCCATTAGCCTTGAATTGTCACTGCTGCAATAACTTTGCAATCCACAAGAATGAGTTGCCAAACTGCGAGAGACCTTATAAAGGTGCTTAAAATTTTGCTCACACTAGTGCTCGCTCATTACATAACTCTCAAATAGAACACGGTAGGCATACTATGCTCAGTTTGTAATCGTTACTTTTACTTTCATATGTTCCATCCAGACTATATAATTATCTTCCTCAATTAAACAATTAACAGAAAAGTATCTCACAGAAGCTATGCTTGGGTGTCAGGAAAACAACAACGCATGCGCAATAGAAAAATTAACTCATACTAGAGTTCTTTATTGAGTTTACTCTTTTGAGAGATTTTTTTATTGGGTAGGGAGGTTTTTTTCCCCATTGTGAGAACTTGTATGTTTTATAGCATTGATTACAATATATGAACCCAACACTAGCACAGATTTTTTTTTCTCTATGAGAGCTTCCAGGTTATCATTGGTCCTATTTTTAAGTATAAACAATAATAAGTTATCTCTCTGTGTGCTATTTTGATTGCTGATAAATCCTATTGATTCTTTTTTAATTTTATGTCCTATTGTTTTTTTTTTTTCATTCTACAACAGGCCCTTGTAACCGGTACACTAGACCAGAGATTATATCAGACTTCTCCAGGGGAAGGCAGATTAAGATTTTCGGGGTGGGTAGGGGGTAAGTAAAGTAAAGTTCCCTTTTCAAAGAGTTCACTTTTTCTGTGACCTCGGCATATGAAGAGATAGTGTGGTCAGAACTATGCCCAGCCGCCTTTACTTTCCCTAACGTGAGTTAGGTACCCATCAGAGTTGGGTGGCCTCAGGGACGGTCTACTGACTTGAACCCGGATTCGAGCTCGAGACTTACGGGTTAGCAAACCAGCTCTCTACCGCTAGACCACTCCGTCCCCCGGTGGGGGGTGGACACTGGTAAAAATATTTTTTCTATATAAATTATGTTTCATTGTGGGAGGGGGGGGGGGGAGGGGCGAAAATATGCCTGAAAGAAACACTTCTTTAGGCCAGCGGAGACCTGATTTAATGATGAGATCGTCAAGCCGGGGGACCAATAACTGAGCTTTAAGCCATTCATGAGCTGTAAACTGATCTAGATATCGAATCGAAGTACCGCAATACGAGCAGGCGATTGATTTCTAAAATACGTTGTAGCGACCGCCCCGTGAGCCGATGACCTGATTATTCGTCTAGACTCGTCGGCCAGGTCTTGCAAAAGTGGGTGCGAATTTACTGGGTCAGGGGCGGGTGGTGGAGGAGGGGGTGGAGGTACGTCCGAAGATCGATTGTTCCGGATGTCATTTCCTCCAACCGAACGACATCCCCAAGTCATAACCCAGCCGACCGCAGACGAGATGTGGGGGTGACGATTGTATTCGAGGCGAGGGGAGAGGGGGAAGATCAGCGTGGAAATGGAAAATTAGTTCGATGACGTAAAGGACTGGTCATTTTGACCCTCGTGCGGTCAACACAGCCTTGTCTCGCCCCAGCCTTTTCCCAACCTTCTGGTTGAATTTTTTACTCCACCAACATATAAACACAGCGAGGGTGACACGCGTACATATACACACATACACGGTCCCTAGGTCGAGACATACCTTAGGTTGACCATGAATATATGATGAGTCAGCAAAATGTATGAAATCACAAGCTTGGAATCGATTGTGTCATCAGCAGAGACTGTCTATTTCTGGTACACACCGCCCCCTCTTCTCAAAACATAAACATCCTATAAATAACTGTCACATTGATATGAAAAAAAAAATAGAATCATCCATTAAATGTCTATCACTTTGATAAAAACAGATTATTATCTACCAGTTTATAGGCTAAACCGTCGTGTATACAACAATGGGTCTTTCATAAATGACGATTACGTATTGCTAAATTAATACAAAACAGATCCCTCCCCCCCCCCTCTGGTCATACATCAAAATAAAATATGACCCTTTTCAGAACATGACGTGTTCATAGTTGTTATTATAAATCTATCATTCAGAGGCGTAGCGACCCTTCCTGGCGCCCGGGGACAAACTTTCAATTTGGCGCCCCTCGGGAGCAAATTTATGATTTGCACCCCCCCCCCCCTCATCCCTTTCGATTTGCCCCCCCCCCCTGAAAAAATGCAGCTAAAATGACATTTTAATTTATTTTTACAATCCGCTTTGGCGCCCCCCAAGGTCAGCGCCCGGGGACATATGTACCCCCCCCCCCCCATCGCTACGCCTCTGCTATCATTAAAGAGTAACATGATTTTCACAATTTATATACAGCGTAATGTTATGGCGCATTTCTTCTTCCTCCCCTCCCCCTCCCCCCATCATTTAAAAAAAAAGTGGAGTTCTTATTCGAACCTGACGGACCATGGGGAAAGTGTAGTTCACCTGCTTCTGGGCATATGAAGGGATAGTGTGGTCAGCATTATGTTCAGCATGGAGAAACACTAAATATTTTTATTCCTTCACATTTTCGTAAGAATGAACCCGACCACACTTACTCATTGATTTTTATCCAATCGATATCGCTTGGGAGAATCGATAAAAAAATTAAGCTCTAATAATATTTACTGACTGTAGTCTAGTGTAATATAACGGAAAAATCGCATTTCAGTTAATCTGAAAAAAGTGTAAGAGTGCCTGTTGGTATTTTGTTACAAGTGTGTATCACGATTAATCAGAATGTTCAAGTAGTGTATCACCATTAATTAGAATATTCGTGCAGCGTATCACCATTTGTATCTGCGCCTGCTCGTGCAGAGTATCACTATTAATCTGAGCCTGTTCGTGCATCACCATTAACCGGCGCCTATTCGTGCAGTGTTTCACCATTAATCAGAAAATTCGTGTATCACCATTGATCAGAATGTTCGTACAGTGTATTACCATTAATCAGTATATTCGTGTATCACCATTAATCAGAATGTTCGTACAGTGTATCACCATTAATCAGTATATTCGTGTATCACCATTAATCAGTAAATTCGGGTATCACCATTAATCAGTATATTCGGGTATCACAATTAAACAGTAAATTCGGGTATCACCATTAATCAGTATATTCGGGTATCACCATTAAACAGTAAATTCGGGTATCACCATTAATCAGTATATTCGGGTATCACCATTAAACAGTATACTTGTGTATCACCATTGATCAGAATCAGAGTTTCTTCCAGGCATCTCTTCGGGGAGGCGAAGCCCCCCCCCCCCCCCCCCGAAAATTTTTTACCGCCCCCCCCCCCCCCCGAACGAAATGAAATTTATATAATTTATATAGAAAATATATACTTATAACAGTGTCCGCCCCCCCCCCCCCCCCGAAGAAAGTCTACCGCCCCCCCGAACATTTCAAGTGCCCCCCCCCCGGAGAAAAAAGTCTGGAAGAAACACTGATCAGAATGTTCGTGCAGTGTATCACCATTAACCCGATGAAGTCGGGTCAACAACTAGCCTAGACCGAATTAAATGTTACGAGACAGATAAATCTACATCAGACGGCATTAATCACGACTCTATGCGCAGGACTGGATTTAAGACGGCCATCTTGGTAGTGGTAGCACGGTCAAGTCCCATTACATTTTTTTTAAAAAGTAGGCTCTACTCCACGTATCGCTGGTTATAACATCTATAAATAGTAACATTCACAGGGTCATGAACTTTATTACGACCCCTCTCCCCCACGATTGTAAGTAAATAAAAATGGCCCTGCAACGATATGAGTGTCAATGACCGCTAGGTGGTGCGACATTACGGCGAGAAATGACCCCACGTTGTACAGCGGCGACCATATTGGCTTGACCTGAGCGTGGACGGGGTGATCCACATCGCACGGTTCATTATCCCTAGACGCAGTATACGTTGACCCTACTAGAGTACCGGCTGACCCGACTGACCCCAGCCAGTGAAGCGTATCATCTGGCGACACGCCAGTCACAACACACGACGAGTTCTTGGCAATCACGGGAAAAAAAAGAGGGTCTAAAAATATCAACAAACAACCTAACAGCACGTTGCCCCCAACGCCCCTCATATCCCACAATTCCCCTTGCCGTCTACCCAACACGTGTTGATCAAAGATTGCTACAGCACTTTGAGAAGGGAGGCGGGGGGTAGGGGAGGATCGATGTCTAGTCCAGACGGGGCATGGAACATTCGGTTCTGACACTCACGTAACACGGGAGAATAGGAAAGAAAAAATACCAGTAAACAAAGAGAAAGGTATATTTGGAAACTTAGACGTCATGCAGCAAAGTTAGATAGCAGATGAATGATAGTTTAACGTCACTGCCGGTCGGGATGTTATTAGGTTTGCTGTACCAGGAAAAAAACATCATTTCCCCACTTACGTTAGAAGCTACTTATAGTTTTAAAACTATGGAAAGTTTGAATGAAACAAACCATAGGCCATATACAGAAATACTAGGGGTGTAGCCGATTTATATGAGAGTCGTTCAATACTATAAAAATTAAAAATAAAAGTGTTTACGAAGTGTTTCCTAATGTTGTGCAATAAAAACAAAAAAGAAAAACCCGGAGCCACGCCGGATTGTTTACAAGTGTTAATCGACCAAGCTTATCTGGCAAGAATGGCGTGTAAGCCATAACCAACATGAATCGTAAACAGGCGAATGAAGAAAGCCCTACATGATTCACATCGGTTTTGCCCGCAACCATGACCTACTACACGGCAAAATTAATCTCTAACCAAATATCACAGCATGTTACAAATTACGTGTCCGATTAAAAAAAATATCCCAGAATGTCAAAAAATTAACAGAAAATACAATAAGTTATTCTTTTATGTTTAAAAAAAGATTGTATAAGAGTTTGTCCTAATTTAATAAAACGTTAAACTAAAAAAAATAAGCAGTCCAATAATTGGTGCAGGAAGGAGCAGACAACCCTACTTAAGGTTTCCCCCAGTCTAAAAATGATGCTGACCCGTGTTGTCGATTTAGCGTGATCACTTCAGCGGTGGGAGGGGCGAAGTAGCGAGAATGTATTCGGAGAGAAGCACATGTTCCTAGAACGCAGTGAACTGACCTTCAGGCGTAGTTTATGATACTAGTGTACAAAACTAGACTATATAATATAATATTTTTTCCTTCCTAATATTCATCCAGCATTAGTGCCACAATTCCATTAACAATGTATTTCAATGTATTTTTTAAAATAATAATAATATTAGTTAAATTTAAAAGGCCTTACTTACAATACAAAGCTGAGAGAAATCCAAGTTTCTGTTTTTGAATTTTACTGTCATAAAACATAAAAATTCCACTTACAGCACAAATAGGCAGCAAGGATTACACTCAAGGAAAACAATGTACATAAAACTATTTAAAAAAAAAAGAAACCAACAATGTCAAAATGCTACATTCCAATGAAATAACATGAAATGACTAATAATATAGTGTTTAGCATGAAAAGGTCATATGACTTAAACATTTTATAACATAGTACAAAGTAAGTAAGCATTTAGACTATATATCTTTTTAAAAAATGATCCTAAAAATTATCATAATATGTTTATATACATCTTTGTTTTCTTTTCCATGTATGTAAAAATACAAATTCAGAGGGAAAAACAGTAACAAATAACAAAACAATCTACTGGTGATGCTTAAAATGAAGTCTAAATATTTTGACTTGTCATGTGTAATTAGCCAAAAATTGAACAGAAATGTGAAGGAAGTGAGATGGAACTTAGAACAACATACATGAATTAGAAAAAGTAGAATTTGACAGCCACTCTAAAGTGGCCAAAAAATTACAGATTTATGTAATAGTTTTCCCATAACATGAGAATCCTTGTTGAATTTAGAATAGTACACATGAACACAAATTCAAATACATGTATGTATGTATAGATATATATATACTTGTATGTTAAATCTTCTGAAGAAAATATTTAAAGTATTCTGAGATTAGCTACTATTGTACAAAAAGTGATAGAAAAGAAATCCATGTCAAAATAAATGTAGTGAATGAAATTGATATGGCTCACAAACAGTTTAAAAAAAAATGTACCAGAATTCATTCCTTTACTTGGTTTATGACAGTCAATCATAAAAGAACTATTTAAAGAAATGAAGGAATAAGTATGTTTTATGAACTCATTTAACAATCATCACTATAGGTATTAAAACAACATCATAAATAGTTTCATGCCAAGAAATCACAATGTAAATATCATCACCCAGACTAAAAGAAAAAAAAAAACAACAGACACACACTGCACATTCTCATTCTGTCTATATATTAAAATATTTACTTGTAACAGCCCAATTGAATCTTCATAACATATTGACAAAAAAATACATAGGTTTAACAATAAACAGTGCAATGATGCATTCAGTAACAATCTGTTTCCCACAACTAATGAGTCATTACTACTCTCTTATGACAGATTAAGTAGTTTCAAAATAGTTTACCTCACCACGGTAACTAAAATAATGACAGACAGTATAAAAAACTGTCAGGACATTTTGGTGTTGAAGTTTAGAAGATCAAACTCTTGGTTGACAGAAAGTCAAAATATTCTATGCCATTAGGTACAAGGGGTACATTAAGAACCATCTGCATTAAAATTAAAAACATTTTTGTACAAGTAGTATAGGCCTATATGTATTTTTAAGTTACTTTCAATTACAAAAAACCTAGCATATTTATTGTAATAAAAATAAGTTTTCAATATTGTAAAGAAAAAATTAACACATTCATAAAATTTGTGGCAGTTATGAAAAATAGAGGGTCAACTGGCTGTTTAAAACTGCTACAACAACAGTCAAATTCTAAAACACGTAGCAGATTATGGGTTTTTACCAACATAGACATCAAAGCTTTTTAAATTTCCTTAATCCCACTGTAATGAAGTAAATTCAATTTGAATATTCAAAGAACAAAAGTTAATTAGTTGTCACATTGTGACTAAAACATACAAAATGTAAAATGATAACCTTTATGTTGTGTGAGTGTCCTTCCCTGAAAATACCATTTCAGTCCTTTTTTCGGCACTGTAAAATATTAATTTGTGCTTATAATCAATGAAGAGTGTGAATAATTATCCTTTTAAAAGAAATCGGCAGAATAAGGTGGGCACATTACAACACTCGTAAAGTTTTGTCCAGGTATTCAAGCTGCCGAGGTTGTAACAGTCTTACCTTACTGAATTATCGACTATTTGCTTCAATTTGCATATGCATGCTATTTGGAGAATGAGCCATGTTGGGCTGGCCCTGTTGTGAAGGAGATGGGTATGGGTAGTTAGAATGAGGATGTGGTGAACCTCCAAAAACTTTATTATCACCTGTTGTAAGCTTGGCAAGTGCTGCCAAAGCATCTGGAAAATTGGGAGGAGTAGCTGGTGTGTTTGCAGGTGTACAAAGCTGTGAAGAAATTTTTTTTTTACACAACAAATTAATTATAAAATAACTTAGGCCTAAATGTCAACTAAATGATGAATTACACTATTAGTATTTAATGATTATTTGAAATAGTTCTTAAAACATGTCTTAATTAAAATGCTTAAAAAGTTCTATTCAGGCACAGTTTAGACAAATAATTATTTTATAATATTTATTATTATTAGTCATGTAGCAAAAAATATGTTAAAATCTTACAGGATAATTTCCATTTGTGTGACTTCTGTTGCAAGTTCGGCACATAGTGGGAACTGTGGATTCTTGAAAAAACATACTTAGTGCTGCCTGAAAAACAATAACGTATAAAATTATATTTAAAATAAAAACATAATGTAAGTTAACTAAAGAGTGTGCAAAGAGGGCGAAAATCATATTTCAAAACACGCTACACCAATGATAAACAATCGGCCATGTTTACATCGGGCAATCCTACAAAGTTGAAAATAGGGAATACGGTGACAATATAAATTATACCTCGAATTGCCATTGTGCTGCCTGTAAGAACTGTTTAGCTTGTTCTGCGTGGCATCCAGCCGCGTGTACAAATTGGTTAATCATAACTTGCTGCTTTAAATTATCCATAACTGAATGAAAATGAGTATTTGACTTCTAAAGAAATTGTTCTGTTTTGACGAGACTGTAAACACATCAAAGCAGTCCAGATATTGGCCAATCAGAAAGAAGAGAACAAAAACAACATATAGTATCCCGCTATAGATTGGCTACTTCAGGCTGTCGGAGGGAGTAGAATATAAAAGCCGAAGAATCTAAAGAACTTTCTTCCGGCAAAATTATATAAATAATCTAATTTTTTTGAGAATGTAAAAATTAACCCGTTTATGCACATTGTTAAAAATAAACTTAACTAACTTGTAGTTTATGTTTTCTTTATTATTCTTTTAACATGGTCGTGTTTTTGGACAATGGGATTCAACTAACATATCACATTGTTTATAAAATGACGTCATCAGTCAAAATACATATCGTCATATCCGGGTAATTGAAGAAAGATGGCGTAGATCAGATATTTACCAAGAATGCTTTGTATGAGTAAAAGATAACTAAATATCCTTGTTTACTTGTCAAAATGGGCAATACTTTTACTAGAAACCGTAATAACCGAGAAGATAGTGGAGATGCCTCTTCACAGAATGCTTACAGATATCCACCAAAGACAGGTTAAGATTTTCATACACAAGTTTACAATCTTTTTCTCCAGTCACTTCTCAAGTTCTCTCTTCGCAGTCTTCACGTCCTCTGTTTAGGTTCTGTTCAGTCATTGTTGTTTTCATGTCATTGGTCTCAAAATATTTAAGAAGTAGAACTGTATCTAGTAATCTAGTGCAAGTGTTGGTAATCTATCGCTTTAGCGTAATCAATTCGGCCGTCACTAGTAATGTAGGGATAAGGTAACTAATAAATATGGCTTAAATATGGATATATTTTTGCATATTTTACTAAAATACTAAAGATAATTGAATAATAAACCACATTTAAGGTTTAAATCAATAAAAATGTCAGGAAATTAAAGTTTAACAACGATGTTACAGATACTAGGCTTTTTGATGAGAATTACAGAATGATTTTTTTTATTAAAAATGTATCAATAATAGCTAGAACACTAGTAAACTAAGCTAATTTAGCATATTTTAACTTTCTGTGCAAAGTCATTATTACTGAAAAAAATTCCAAAGTCAGGTCAGCCTGTGGCACCCTCCACTGAACGTGACAGAAGGAAAAAAAAACTTCACCCGTGACCTTCATTAAAACAGAATTTGCTTTTTTATTTTTTTTATTTTTGGTATTTTTTGTGCTTAATCTTACCCAATAAGTGATAAAAATTTGAAAATTAATTTTAATTACAGTTGTAAAGTAAGATAAACAGCTTAATAAACACATGCTTTCTTGAGGGGGTGTGGCCCGGGTGTGGCACATCGCAATTATAACTTTATATTTCTGTGTTTTATGACTATATTTGTTTACAATCAGCATGCTATGTTTTTAAAATTGATAAAGGGTAAGTATACCAAGTTACAAAATCTGCAATCTAACTAATAATTCATACTTTCAATTTAAAAAATAATAAAAACGATCATCAACGAAGAAAGCGTAAACATTCTATTTTTAGGTGTGACATAAAAAACAGTCATAAATCTAGCCAAATGATTGGATTCTTACGCGGCACACATTTTCCCGCGCCTCGTTTTCACCAAACAAGAATATAATAAAATGGCATTATTACTTACAGCATGAAAAGCATTGTTGTCAGCCTAATTATATTAAACAATTCTATTTTTATTTGATAGTAAAGATGTTATAAAAATTGGGTCTAATAAAAAAGTTATTGGATAACGCACCTGCTTTAGTTTATTCGACTTGAAACGCAAGCTAAGTAAGCGTGACTTTCTCTCGACGGCCTCGTTAAATACAAATAAAGAAATTAGGTCAAAAGTACATCTGGGAATTCTTAAATAACAGACTGAAATAGAAACGGATAGTTCCGATGTCTAAAATTAACGATGGCCTCGTTATTATTAGTTTTATCCCTCTACCGTTTAGTGAAAGCGAAACTGGTCGCCATTTTTGGTAAGCGCATGAGCCATGAGATGGCTTCAAAACAACAAACCCGGAAGCTGTGAATCGAACGGCCTACAGATACTAAATTTGCTATTAAAAACAGCGGCCATCTTAAGAAAATATTATTTTGAGTCATTTCCCTTTAATTTCTATTTGTATGGAAATGTATTGATGTTTGCTATTAAATAGGTTAGTCTTGTGTTTAAATACAAAGCATGCGTTTTTTTTTTAAATTCTGCCATTTAAACAATTTAATTGACTGACAATAAACATCAGTTCTAGAATTATTATTATGAGATGCAATTTTTATACATTAAGATACTCCCTATTTTTATAGAGCTACCACTACATATCTAAAATTAATGTTTATTTAAATATTAGTTTGAGTTCATTCTTATTGTTTGTGTTATTGTTTGTTTCCTATTTTCATTTAATATTTTCATGCTTTTTTCCTTTAATTTGTGATGTAATCATAAATGACGTCCCGTTTTTTGACCTCTCTTCACCTTAACCCCCCCCCCCCATCCCACCCCCCATTTTCGCCGTCACGAAATAGTCGTAATGTCGAAAATTACCTTTTTGCCCTGTCTATTAACAAGTCAAGCCATAATTCTAATGAAAAATATTTTTAGCATTTTTGTATTAGGCGAAATACATAACGTTTCACGTTTCTTACCCCTCCCACTTCCCGCGTAAAACGTCGTCTCAAAACCAGTTACTCCACCCCTTAAGTGTGCGATGTCATTTATGGTAGATGTCAAGTCCTATATACATTTTGAATAAATTTTGTTGTCAAAATGTTGATACCAAATACCCAAAATGAGTTATATGGGGTTGTCCATAAACGATGTCACATATGCTATGCTAATGTGACGTCAACTTACGCAGGGTGGTCGGGGGTGGGGGGGGGGGGGGGGAATGCGTGACGTCTATTTTGGAATCTTCTATAAAGCTGTGCTCAATGAAAATGTGGAACATAAAGCGTTCGTTTTCATGCATACTTTTGTTCATCACGAATGATCATAACTATTGCATGCCTGTTGTCCTAAGCGGTGTTAAACAACATCAGCACACCATCCCCGCCAAAAAGGGCCTGCCACTAAATGCCTACCGACAAAAATAGGCCGCACTACATTGACTCCAAATGAAATAACTTCTGACAATGTGAATAAGGCTCAAACCAAGTAGCTCCTGGCAGCAATATTCGAGAAGATTCCAAGACAATTATTGACTAGCAGATAAAATGGGACAAATCGAAAATTGAAAGTTTGTCGCCTCTGGGGGGGATGACACCATTAAGTGCCGCACCGGGTGACACTCGACCTCGCTACGCTACTGAGCTAATGTAAAGCCACAGCTCAGTATAGGCTTGAATTTAACATAAAATAGTGTTAGCAGTGGACAGCCTCTAAGACTGTGCATTAAGAGTACGGCCGTCGGCAAAACGCCAGAGTCCGACGATATCTGAACATCAATTTTGTCTTTTATGAAGTGCGGAGCACCTTTAAGACCTGAGCTTGGCCCCTGTTGACACCACCACTAGCGCATGTCCATATATTAATCACACGTTTTGCGTGGAGCTTAATGGACAGACGTTTATAGGTGGGACCGGGAGCCTAAATGTATTTACAGAAGCCGCTGTGTCACGGGCATTTTAGAGCCGAACGTCTCAGGGCAGCAGGTTGCAGAAATTAAAAGCACGTGAATTTGTATAGTAGAGGGAGAACATCATGCCACTGTAATAAATTAAACACCAATATAATTCACCGAACTAAAGTTATTTAGATCTATTCGTCAGGCTAAACGTCGTTAAAGTCTCATCGACATAGTGATTTAGTGCCTGTTTTGATTTTCTTTTAATTACGCGGTATCTTTCTTAAACATTAGCCTAATGACAAATGACGTCACGCGCGCCGCGAACTTTTGTGAAGTTGTGCTTAGTGGGGGATGAAACGGCGTGGTTGAGAAAAATGACGTATTTCTTTTTTTTTTAACAGACGAATAAGTGATAGATTCTAATTTTCCTACGAACTATACGTTGATCTAGTTTTTTTTCTAGAGGGGGATATCACTATATTGTGATGGGCGGTTTATATATAATCTCAATATATTCTGATCTACTACTATTCATACGGCAACTATTATACTCGTGAGGAGGACGGGAATCACTCTTATGTTCCGCAGACACTAATTAACAATGTCAACAACTTAGTTTATAAAATAACATGAACTTAATTAACACACACTTATAGATCATTTTCACAATATCAAATAATACGTCCGTCTTCTACTATATCTAACCACCAACTAACTTCACTGCTGCGTCTTACGTCATCGGTACATTGTCGCACCATGCTCACGTCACACTCACGCCACACATATTTTATTGAACACGCGCACAATACTCTCGCACCAAATTGTCTACCGTCAAGTTCGTACCGTCCTTAGTAACCTCTACTCGTCTAGTCTAATTCTATATATCTACGCTATGACACATATAGTGGGTGTTTTTTTTATTGGTAATAATGGATGGTGGAGAGGGGTAAACATTGACTACTGAAGAAATCAAAAACTGATGACAGCAGAAGGCAAAGAAAAAAAAAACAACAAATTATGTGGTATTCAAATGTAACTAATTAAAATTTGAACCAATTTTAAAAAACACAATAATCTTAATTCAGAAAAAGTGTAGGCCTAAGACTAATGTCTACAGACAAAATAAACAACTAGGCTTAATTAAATGGATCGCCCATAAATGACGTCATACTTTTTCCGACAATTTCCCTCTCACCCAATAGTTATTAAAAGCAAGATGATGATTTAATATCATATCGCAGTTCTACTACTATACCCGAACCCTTAATCACAATTTCTAACGAAAACGAATATATTCTTCATCATTTTTGAAAAAATATTTTACATCGTCCCATATTTTGAGTCCAACGTCATTTATGAGGAATATGGACGACCTAATAATTGACAAGTTAAGGGGTCATCCATAAATGACGTCACGCTTTTTTTTTACGATTTTACCTCCCCCCCCCCTCCCCTCCGTCACACGTCGTCACAAAAAGTCAGACCCCCCCTCTAAAATGACGTCACACATCAGCCTACAACCCCCCCCCCCCCTCAAAATTGCAGTTGATTTTTTTTAAAACATCGATATTTTTCCAAAATCTTGTCTGAAATATGTCAAAATATAGTATTTTAATCAATTCCTATTATAATTTATTAAAACTGTTTTTTAAAAAGCTAAATAATGTCTAAAATTCGTTTTCTAACATTTCTTATCTATAAAGCAAAAGTGTGACGTAGCACCATCTGAACCCCCCCCCCCCCCCTCCCCCTCATCACACATCGTCACAAAATTACCGACCCCCTCCCTCCCCCCTACGATTGTGACGTCATTTATGGACGACCCCTAATCAGTACAAAAAAAGGGTTTAGTAAATGTTGGACCTCTCAAAATTTTTTGAGATCTTGGATGTACATACATACATAGCCTTCATTTCACTTGAAAATGAAATTAAAGATAAGAAGACGGCCCTCTGTCTTACTTATATTAAACAAGACAGGTATGTATATTAAACAACAAAGTCAACACAATATACATACGAATAGACATTTTTATCCAGGGAAACTACTCTAAATTTTATTTGGGAAGATGGCCGCTGGTTTTTTTTCTACTAATATTTATCTCAAACACCTAGTTTAAAGTTAGTTTCATGTTATTTAAATTGTTTTGGTCCCTGTTTGTTATTTTAAATCAATAATCTGTGATATTTTGTAAAATTTGACTTAAATAAACTTATTTAAACAAATATATTCATCAGCTACCTCTCCCGCACATTACTACTGCAGCCGAATTGATTACGCTAAAACGATAGATTACCCAAGTGTTTGCCTTAAGAGTCCATTAAATCTCAACAGTAGCTCAGTTCCAATGCCCTCAACGATAGATCTAGACTTGAAGTTGATGAGCCAATGAATGACATTTGTTGATTATGAATGATTTTATATAGATTAAGTTCCGCGTGTGGTCAAAACCACGGTGTAGTCACATTCCTGTTTATGGCTTCGTATAATATTTGTTTGGGTGTTTCATACGAAACTACCAATATCTGCTGTAAACATGTCCATTTCTAAATATATCCAGGTCAAATTCTTTTGTTTCCCTCCTTCTGGAAGACGAGTTTTTAAATTTTCAAGTTTCGAGGTATGACGTCGTAGGCGATTCTAGTTCCCCCTATGAAAAGCACTAGGTCCCGGATGAGATGAATAAAACCAACCAATCAAAGCTTTTTATACCTAGGTTAACTATAAATAGCTTCTATTTATGTGCGGGACACTGAAAATACTGTAGTTAAGGCTATTAAAAGAATCTTAGTGGTGAAATGGGGGTGATCACAGCTGGGGTAACGATTTTTGTGTTTTAACCTCGCTGTGGACACCAACGACTTGAGCTAGACTAGCCTAGATCTAGATGCTCTATATTTCAAGCTAAGTCTAGAACCTATATAATTTCTAATTTTTTCTGTTGTTTTAAATTATTTTAATCATCTACTTCTTCTAAATCTAGTTTGTGTCTCTACATACAATCCAATCGAAGCAAATGTTACGTTTTGTCTTGTTAGTGATTGTTACGTCCCTTTGTTATGATTATTAAAGTTGCGTCCCTTGAGTCATCACTGGGTCATCCGTAATTTGTTGTTAATAAATTTAATTAACGTGTTATTATTTGGTTTTGCAAATCTATTAATTAATTATACAATCATCAACACGTTTAAATGAGTATAATTATGAGTTCAATTATTAAAATTGGATCAAAACGTAAAAAATAGTGATCACAAGCAGGGACAGGTGACCACAGGCAAGAAAAAAGGGGGGAAAAGTAGATCACAAGGAGGTTCGTTACTAAAACATGAATATCTCAAATACTATGCGTATGAATACAAAATAACTCATGCATATTAAATATTAGAGTAGAATGGCAGTGGAGTAATAAAGTACTTTCGGTTTGTTTCTGTGTGAAACGGTTACAAAATAGCGCCCGATGAAAATCGGGAGTTTGGAATTTGTCGCTATATGTGACCACACGAGGAACTTTACTATATTTACTTTTAATTTTATGTAGTAATATGTAGGCCTACTATGTAGGGTATCTGTAGGCACTGCACAGTTCTACCTGTATCCAATCCATACATTTCCTCTCTTGTCTCTTAAACTACTCACTGCTGTGTCCAACAACTTAAATAGGAATTAAATACAACATTGTCATTAGCCGGCCTAATTTGTACATTTAAAGTGGTTAGGGTGTATAGTTTGTGTTAACAGTTACACATGAAGTACTTTCTGTTTTAAGGCTCAAGCCTATTTTATTTTGGTGCATCCCCTTTGAGTTAACCTAAATAATAAAAGTTAACTAAAATAATGGATTTACTATTTAAACCGCAGACCTTTAACTATTTGAATACTGAAACACTAGATCATACCTTCCAAATATTTTGTGCAACATATTTACTTTTATATTTAATATAACCTTGTTTCATCGTTGTTTGAATTTAATTTGTGTTAGGAGGTTAGTAGGTAGTATTGTATTTTCAGTTTTATTTATGATAAGAAATTAGGGTTTTGTGCAATGTTAGGACTTGGGGTATGTGTAATCTTATGTTAGCTAAAACATTAGTTAATCATATTTGTATTTAGTTAACTACCAATCATCTACCACCCCCTCCTTTTAATAATATTCCACTATTGTTGTATTATCATATTTAGGTATAATACATACAAACACTGACTATTGGATGTTTAAAGTTAGACCAATAAAAAATGAAGTAGTAAAGTAATTATAATAACAGGCTTTGAGTGTTGAGTTATTTCCATTACTTTATAACTAACAAACTAATGTAGGCCCTTTTTTATTATAGTTTATTACATTGGTACAGTGCCCTACCTTTTATAAACTTCATATTCATCTTTAAGTATCACCCAAATAATTCAATCTCTTCCATAAACAAGCTCTAAGTTAGTACTCTATGGATAATTAATTGTAATAACTTTAAAATAGTAAGCGTATAGCAAAAGGGGAACTATTGCCACCTTTTAGTATACTATCACCTAAATGTATGATTTTGTTAAGTTATCTTTTTGACATGAATTGCAGTAATTAATGTTACTCATTGTAGTTTATTCTCTTCATAATTTTTATTCTTGTTGAAAATATAGGAAGCTACTTTGGTACACACTTTATAATGGGTGGTGAAAGATTTGAATCACCCCAACCTGGGGAATATCTTTTTGGAGACAGTGAGGAGTTAAATTTTCTAGGAAATAAACCAGTACCTGTAAGTATTAAACATTTAAAAACTCAGAGCTTATCATATATTCATACAGTATATGCAAGTTCAAATAATTTTGTACCTAGTAATGTTAGAATTTATGTTTCTTTGTTTAAAGGTATAATGATTTTTTCTTTGCAGTTTCCATATCCAGTTCCTTCAGGAAATGATCCTACTAAAACTTTGAAAAGTTTGGTTTACATCCGTAAAGATTCATTGCGATTGGTCAAGTAAGTTAGCTGTGTTATATCTGAGTTATTATTTTTGTTTTCATCGAAGCAAAGAGATAAAAACGATTTTTTCAACTTATGTTCCTATAGCTGTTTTATAGAAAGTGAGACATTCAAAAAGCTTAATTTACAACTGTTTTTTAAACAAACTAATTCTGTTTAACTCAACTTGATGATTAAAAACTTTCACAGAGCACCAATGACTGACAAAATGCCTCTTGAGGGCTGTACAGGGAATCCATACAATGTTGAATTTATCATTGACACTGATGTGAGATGTGCAGTTCGAATTCATTACTTCGCAGAAGAAGATGTAATTAACGGACAGGTTATGTAAGTAATTTGGTTGTGTTAGGTTATTGTGACCTATTTTTATTCCTAGATATTATTTTTGTTGATAGTTTAAAAAATTAGTTCTAGAATTGCTTAGTTTAATTCTGTTTACTTGTGTAATTACAGATATCGTTCAAGAAGTAGTTCAGAGACATACCATTATAAACGTGGAGCTGGTCAGAATTTTAACCAGCCATCTCACACAATAGACCCTAGTAAATATGCTGATGAAGAGGTATGTAGAAGTCTTGTTATATAACTTTCCTAATGGCTTTTGATAAACCTTTTGTAAGCAACAGATATGCCTACTGTCCTGCCAGAATCGTTAAATGTATAAAAATTGCATCTTGTTCCACCATTCTGCTTTTATTGAAGTTTGTTCCGCTATATAGAAAAATAAGCAGAAACATATGGAGGAAAATAGTATATGATCATCCCATTGCGCGATTTAACTAAAAAGAAATGTTACAATGATAACGACATGATTTAGCATTTATTTGTTGTTGATGTGGCTTACTACTAGCTAATATTTAGCAAGTTAGGAACATGTGAACATGGAAAGCAAACCAAAGAAAATAGTTCAAGATTATTCTAGCATCAACTTTGTTGAATCAACCCTATATTGTTGTAACAGCATAAATTATGGTTGTTTTATAGTTAAATGGGGTTGGTACAAGTTCAGCACCTCCATTTTTTGTGGCCCAACAGTGTTTTTTTTTTAATTTGAATTGTCTAACATTCCCTTTATTTTTTACAATTAGTGGCAGTACAGTTTTGACAAGGATGTTTACCCTATAGCAATACACTGTGTTGTAGAAGAAGAAGGTTAGTATATTAATTATATAGGCAGTGTTTGCTGTCATTTGATTTATACATATCAACATGAGTTGCTTTAAAAATCTAAAAGTTAAATCTGTGTTTTTATCAACTGGTAAATATTTTACAAGTTAGGTTAAAATTGTTATGAAGTGAAAAATAAAAGGAAATTTATTTATTTATTAAAATTATTTAACATATTAAAATTCACCTAGATACTTTATACTGCAAACTGTCCAGTCATTGAGAAATGTTGCTTCCCATACAAACAAGCAAAGTGGCTATATTTAAAACCATGACACATTTAAAATAAATTTCAAAATATCCATCCATTAAAAAATCTAAAAGCACTATACAGAGTAATAGTTTTGGTTTATTGTATTTGAGTCTTTAAAAAAACTTAATCTATATATATAAACATTAAATAAAATTAATATCAAACCTAGAAAACCATTTAAAAAAACAAAAAAAATATAAAGCTTTTTATATTTTAGCAAAAAGGATACTCAAAATTAGTTTTTACATATCACTATTTTATTTACATTATAATTGACTCAATTCCTTAAAAGTTAAAAAAAAATTACTAAGTTCCTGTTTTTAAAATTAACAGTCTATGGGGCAAGTGAAGCAGGGCACTTTAATTAGTTTCAAGTTCACAAGCTATAATTACAATGAATGAACTGCTGTATAGATGACCACAAAGGGTCTTTCAAGCACCAAAATCCAAACTTTTACATATGTCCTTGTCTATTCCAGAGCATGCTGGCCATGCACACATCACCTATGCTGTGTTGGAGAAAAGTGCTGAAGGAAGCTACACTATGAAACCTCTGAAACAGAAACAAGTTGTTGATGGCCTCTGTTATCTTTTACAGGAAATTTATGGTATTGAAAACAAAAATATGGAGAGAATTAAGGTAGAGTACATGTAAAATATAAAAACAAACTTCCTATTTTATGACAGAGTGTTTTGAATACATTGTATCATATTGTTTACCCTGAAAATATACAGCATTTATTCCATGGTTCAGTTAAATAATTTTTATCCTGGGTACAGTAAAAAAGATTGTAAAAACTACAAAGATGTTTCTTTAAATAATACTGAACTTAGCCTTGCTTGAACCATGAGTGTGTATTACTAACCAGTTATTTTTTTTTACTTAAAATTTTAAATACTAGTTCTACTTATTGTGTAGTCCTCCGAATAGATTGCTGTCTTTGATTATATGTGCCATCCTATAACAATTAATTAACCTGTTATACCATTTTTGAAACTCCCATTTTTTAATAAAAATTGTAACAACTAATTCCAGGACGTTGACCCAGACGATGAGGTAGAAGACAGCGGTGCTGAATGTGTCATCTGCATGTCTGACATGAGAGATACATTGATATTGCCCTGTCGACATTTGTGCTTGTGCAGCAGCTGTGCTGATTCTCTGCGGTACCAGGCCAGCATGTGCCCAATATGCAGAGTCAAATTTAGAGCCTTACTTCAGATCAGAGCTATGAGGAAAAAAGTAGTTCCAACTTCTACCAACTCACCACAGGTTAGAATATTTTAGTTTCATTGAAGGTTATCTTGTCTTATCTAGTATACTTAAAATGTATATATGAATTTCAAAATTTGTTTTAAATGTTATTCATTGGTAGTTGTACTGTATTTTTATGTTATGTTTTTCATGAAAAATGACATCATTTACATGGCTGTGGTGAAATATTCTTGTACCAATATTAAACTATTACTTTTTATCAATGCTGAGAATAATTATGCTGACTTACTTATACTCTGGATAGTCTGACACTGAGGAAAACCCAGTCAACCAAGAAGGTGTACCCCAGGGATATGAAGCTATTTCACTCATTGAAGCACTTAATGGGCAAGTGGTGCCACCAATAAGTAACGAAGGTAAATGAATACTTTTCTGAGTGACTTATTCAATATTATTTTTTAGTATAATTTTAATACTAATTTTAATTTTTTTTTTCACAGGTGTACATTTACAAATATCTAGTCCTTTGACAGTTGGTTTATATTGTGTTGAGAAAAAAGGACAGAAAGAAACAAAGTAAGTCCATGTCTGTTTACATTTGCTTAAAACATCATCATTAAAGCATGAAAAATGTATATTTATGAGTTTGTTCTTTTAGATTGTAACTTATTGCTTATGAAAAATAAATTCCAAAATCTGTTCGTTGCAGGGTGTTAGTGTCTGGCCCCATAGAGTATCAGAAAGAAATGGACACTGATAAAGAAAGCAGCAAAGGAACATTGGAAAAGAAAAAAGATAAAGACAAAGTCAGTGGACCAAAGAAAAATGTAACTATAACTAAGAAAAAAAAGTGAAAGAAATTTTCATGCAATTTTACAGTGCTACATTTCACAATAACCCTTTTTTTTTGTAAAAAAAAGAAAACACCTACTTTTAAAGTTGCTCTGAATATTAAGGAGGGAAACTTGAAATTATAATATTAAAATAGTTCTGGACAGGACACCCACCTTTTGAAGTTTTGTAATGGTTTTTAAAAGAGTTGCAATTTTAAACCTGGTGGTCCATGTGGCAGATGAAGTAGTGTTCACATGTTTCTGTGACCTCGGCATATAAAAGGGACAGAGTAGTCAGCACTATTCCCAGGCACCTTTACTTTTCCGTGAACCCATTAGAGCTGCATGGATTCAGGGCACAGAGACCAAACTTGAGACTTTTGGGTTGCCAGTCATACTTTGAAATAGTTTAAATTTTTGTAATGGTTTAACAAACTTATATTATAAATTGCATGATTAAAAAAAATATTTTAAAAATTATAATGCTTACCTGTAAATATTATTCCTTCAGGTGGTTGATACAACAGATGTTACGTCTACAGAGGCCACTTCAGATGCTACACCAGATGAAGTTGTACCCAGACCTATAATAAAAGAAATTGTGCCCTCCCCTCTCAAGTCTACAGTAGTCACTGTTAGGTTAGTAGGTACAAATACTCAGTTGATAGCATTATAATTTGTTTCTACACATAGTCCAGAAAATCTTATTTTTAATAAACAAATGAAAATTTAAACCGTTAGGATATGTACAAATACTCATTTGATAGCAATTATACCTTGTTTCTACATCATCACCTTTTCCTGTATGTTCCCAAGACACGTGGGGCAGATGAAGTAGAGTACATCTGTTTTATTGACCTCAGCAAACAAGGGCATAATGTGGTCACCACTATTCCCAGCTGTCTTTTTTTCCTTAACGTGAGCTAAGTACCTATCAGAGCTGGGTGGACTCAGGGACGTTCTACTGATTTGAACCCGGATTTGAACTAGAGACTTTTGGGTTAGCAGTCTATTTTCAAATAAACAAATGAATATTTGTTTTAAACATTGGCAGATGCTCACCTGATGGATCTATAAAAACAGAAACCAAAATTTCTCCTGTCAGGGAAGCAGAACTCATACCACCTCAGATCACTCGGACACTGCATGATGTAAGTAGAATTAAAGGATATGTTTGGTAGAGCTAAATAAAAATACTATTTTAAGTTGAATTCTTTTCATGCAGGAAATATTTTTTTCCGTTGTTTTTTTTTTTAAACTTAAAATTATATTTAACCAATTT
Organism: Physella acuta; assembly: GCF_028476545.2. Taxonomy (NCBI): domain Eukaryota; kingdom Metazoa; phylum Mollusca; class Gastropoda; family Physidae; genus Physella; species Physella acuta. The sequence continues at coordinate 23,758 of NW_026732270.1, forward strand.
AGTGATGTAATAATAGTTTTCCAGTGTATGAGCCTGTGCTTTTTATTGCATAGTAATTGTTTATGTTTAAATGATCAACAGAGAAGCTACAAGACAAACATCAACCTAACAAGATTGACGTGTGGTCTTTCAACTGGAGACATGGCAGATGATGAGAGGGAAGATAGTTCAGAACCAGAGCCTGACTATGATGACAGAGATAGTGGTAGTGTTTCCATCCTCTTATTTTGTTTAGCTCTTGTTGTGTTGTGCAATCATTTAAACAACTTTAATATATAACCCTGAATATTATACATTTTAATAACATCATTAGTAAGCCATAAATAAAATACAACTTCAATGCTTAATTACTATATAGTTAAATAACAATTTTGGAAGTGGTTACAAATTAGAGTAAATTGTAGTGACCTTTTAGGCCTAATAAGTGAAGTCTTTTTTTTTTTACCTATGCATATTAATTCATTGTGTGTCCAACACAATGTCCACCTGCCTTTACTTACCTCAAGTCAAGCTTCCATCTAAATGGTGTGACTTGGCAATATCTTAGTCTCTAGTCCAGGAATTAAACACAAGGCTACAACTATCAAGTTTGATATAAGTTGATTAAATTTTTTTCAATGCAGATGATCTTGCAATCACCCCAACCACAAGCAACCAAGACCTGTACAGCGGCATCTCTGCTTCGGTGAGTTTTTCAGAGTTGCCACCTGCCTCCCTGCAGTATGAATCTGACTGCTCTGTCAAATACAATTCCCATGATGTTTCTAGCCTGACTGACACCCACCACAGTGGGACTGACGGATCCAGCTTTGGGAGTAATAGCTCAGGACATGCTCTGCTGTCACCTGATGAACAGAAACATGCGTCGGATGACATCAAGAGTGGTGAGGAAGATGAAGAAGTGCATGAATAGGTTATCCTACAAGAGGTTCTTTGTCTAACTTCATTCACTCATCCTTTACAATAAAAATGTGGACTGGTAAATTTAATGAAATTTAATTATAAAACATAAATGAATTTATAATTAATGTACCCTTTTAAAGCGGAGAAAGTGTGCTATCAGAAAGCATTCAAAACAAGCTACTCTAATGCCAGACATCTGCTCGAAAACATGGCTGTGATAAATGTGGTGACGAAACAAAACATCAGCGTTTGTCTTGACATTCCGTAGCTCAAACAGTCCTAAAGAAAATTATAGTCAATTATTAAACTTGCTTTCAACAGTGAAAAAGAACTCAAAATCATGCCAATATGTTCTAGCATATTTTTGTTTCTAAATTGTATCCGGTAAAATTTAAAAATCTATGACTATTCATCAATTCAAGTATTGCTGCATTTAATGTGAGTTTGTGTTAAAAATATCTTACATGTTGTTGAATATGTTGTATAATTTCTGTAGGTGTGGTTGGTTAATCAACTTGTTTTTGTAAAACCAACTATTCAAAGAAATCATGTTAAAAATGATTGGAAGAATGTTTATCACTTGAGTTTAAACAGACTGAGCTGAGCCACTGTTGATCAGTTAATTGTTGCCATATACTTTTTGTACCTTGTCAAATCTTGTTGCCAAATGCAAATCTTTTGAAAACACTGATTATTTGTTTTAAAAAACTTCACTGTTAGTAATCTTTGGTTGTATTATATTGAGATCCTTATGTATATTTTGTTAAAGGTATACTTTTTCAGTACCTTATCAAGTACTTGTAGATCTGAGTGTGTTCATGGATGTATATTCAATTTGGATTTTTTTTTTCAACAATTATTTTTGTAAATAAGTATGTAAATTGTATAAATTAAAAGATTTTTGCATGTTATTTATCGAAATGTAATTACATATTTTAGGCAGTGTCAGGGTGTATCCAATAATGATTTTAGGAACTAAAGTGGGAGAGAAATGAAGCATATATAAATGTAGTTTTTTTGTGTTTTTTTAAGTTTATAATAATTTTAGCCCCCAGTTCCTATACTAAAAAAAAAAGAAGTATTTTAAAGATCATACATTTTATTTTATAGTTTGTCAAATGTGCATATATTAAGCATCCATCACAAGGGAATCAATCCTTCCTGTCTTTCCTTATCATTAACCAAGAATTTCTGTTTCTTGCCATAACCACATTATAGCCTGTATCCTTGCAACACATGGTAACACATAAGTGTGTATTACTAAAATATTAGAATAAAATAAATGAAAAAGAAATTAAATTTTTCAAAATTGTTTTTCTTTAGCCTATGTTGCAGACAGGCAGGCAAAATTAAAATTTTTCATGCTGTGATAGAAACAGTGAAGTTTAAATAAATAAATCAAGGAAAAGATAGAACAGTTGTTTTCACCTTAGGTCTTGATTAGATCATTTAAAAAAAAAACCAAAGTGTAATTAGTAATTACATGTTGTTAGGTTTTTGTTTGTAATCATTTATACAGTTACTAGTTTTTTTTTAATATATCAGAAAATTTCATTGTATTAAATAAATTCAATGCAAGACCTTTTTGATTTAAAATTATAAAAACTCAAGTTTCATAAACATGGCCTTTTTTGTGTGCATGTTTCCGTAAGAAATTAACGTTTTTTTTACCACAAAGATAACTCTTGTAGCTGCAGACATTATATTAAACTGTCTGGTTTTGGTTATTTTTTAAAATTATATTTTATATAGTGGACATTTTTTAAACAGTAGTTTGCCAGTTTAAATTGCTTAATAATGTAGCACAGCATATAACTTTTGTATTTTTAAAATGTATCATCTGATTTAAAGCGTACATCAAGGACTTATCAATTATTAATCACATACTTTCTAAATTACAAATGTAAAAAAAAATATCATGCCCCTAATTATTTTTAAGTTATAAAAGTTTTAGGCTACTCTGGCCTTATGGTTGTACCCATTCTACTTTTTTTATGCAATGAAGTAAAAGTGTGCGTTAAATTAAATACTTGTTTTTAACTCAGTGTGACCACAATTGTTGATAAAATGCAAATTTAATTTGAAGCTAAGCTAATTAGTTTAAAATAAAGTATGACTCTTGGGCTCTTATAAATGTTTACATGTTCAATCATCGCTTTTTAAGTTAAGCAGGACTTAGTGAAGATTAGAAGAATTCATACGGAAACCACTATTCCCTATTTATTTACTTAAGTTACTTCAGCTTTAAGTTGTACACACTTAGCTTGTATCAATCATTGAATTGTAATTTAATGATTCTTCTTGTTAAAAATTGATTGTATGAAAAAAAAATAATGAAATAAAATGTTGATAAAATTAAAATCAAAACTTTGGTTATGTTATTTCATATGGTGTTTTTAATAATGATTGATCAATGCTACCTTAAGCTACAAGTTAGTGACTTCATACTTTATGTTTGTGGCCTTTAGCTACAAGTCTTATTTTCAATTTTGTAACCATAAGCTCCAAGAATGTGACCTAGAAGTATGTTTTTTGTGTTGTTACTGTTGACTCCCCAGGGAGGGGGTGTCTAAACGTGATGGCACTAAATCAAAGCAAATAATGCTCAGTGACAAGATGGTTAAGGGATGGCCTATAAGTACATCAGCAGGCGAGAGGTTTTATTTCAAGTATATTTATTTTTTTTCGTATTTATTTAATTATTAAAAACGAGCCGACCCGCGGCATATCATACGCCGCTATTTAGTTGTTTTATTTTCTACTTTTCAGTAATTCATAATTTATGAATTCGACCAATGCTGCCACTGAAAATATTTGCTTTAGGTCGTTAAGGACGATACTACCCCCCCCCCCCTCCTTTCCCCAACCCCTACCCCCCCCCCCTCGTGAAAGCAGCCTCCTCTTAGTTACCTCCTCTAAGTTAAAAATCGTTTCAAACTAAATTATCTGCCCCTAATAGCCGTCACTAAACCCGGCTCTACAAATGTAAACATTTAGCGTGAACCACAGCTCACCAGACCATGTAGGGGAGGGGAGGAAGGGAGCGCACTTACAGCTTGTTTTCTAGCGTCTCCAAGAAGAGAATTTTATATATATATATAGATAGATATATGTTTACTTCATAAAACGTGATCTTTGGTGTCTGTCTGAAGAGTTGGACTTTTGAAGCTTCTATGACCATGATTTGCTAGCACCTCCAGTTTTATGTAGGTCTATTGAGTAAAGATTTTTTGTTTCTCTTCTTTCTTCCATGGTTATTATTTTAATTATTTTTTCTTTCAAGTAAGTCTAGGGTCGAAAATGACAATGCGCTGACTTAGCAAACGCGTACAGTGTTCCTTCCAGGCATCTCTTCGGGCGGCCCCCATCAGGGTGCGATTTGGCGCCCCGTTCTTTTGGGCGGTAGTGTGCCCCGATAAATACGATCCAAGCGCAGGCATTGTTTGCATTTAAACAACTCAGTTTTAGAAAACAAGGTCACGCCTCTAAGAATAGCATAGGTAAAGCATTGATGAAACCCTTCTTACATATTTCATCAGATTTTGTCTTTTATTAATTGCTACACCCAGAGTTTCTTCCAGGCATCTCTTCGGGGGGGGGGCGAAGAAAGTCTACCCCCCCCCCCCCGAACGAGATGGAATTTATATAGTAAACATACACTTTTACTTTTCCGCCCCGCCCCCCCCCCCCCGCGAAAAATGTTAACCCCCCCCCCCCAATATCAAGTCGCCTTCCCCCCCCCCCCCCCCCCGGAGAAAAAAAGTCTGGAAGAAACACTAGCTACACCTTTCATCTGATCGCCATAAAACTTTGGGAAGTTGTTGAGAATCCTTCTGGGGAGGTTTCTGCAGAAAAAAAAATTCAATTTCGCACGGGCTGAGCAATTTGGCTCTCTGGAGCCTACGTTCGTTCAAAAACAGTACGATAGACTATAAATAAAATGGGGCGTTTAGTCGTTCACTAAATAGAATCATGCGCGTTCGCCGGCGCACGACATGGTGCTCTATGGCGCCCCGGTAGCGCTATAGCACATACGTTAGTTTTAAAGAGTGTGATAGAAAATGGATAAAAAGTAGTGTTATAGTCGTTCACTTAACTGAAACAGGCGCGTCCGACCAGGCCACGGCCAGAGTTTCTTCCAGGCATCTCTTTGGGGGGGGGGGGGGGGGGGCAAAGCCCCCCGAAAATTTTTTACCGCCCCCCCCCCCCGAACGAAATGAAATTTATATAATTTATATAGAAAATATATACTTTTAACAGTGTCCGCCCCCCCCCCCCGAAGAAAGTTTACCACCCCCCCCCCGAAAATTTCAAGTCCCCCCCCCCCCCCCGGAGAAAAAAGTCTGGAAGAAACACTGGCCACGGCAGTGTGCGATATGCCCCGAGCTATCCTGGGACTTTTAACCAGCGGCAACTAGCTGGGAGGGGCACGCTAGTATAAAATAAGAGTTCAAAAAAGTTTGAGCTCCCCCCGCCCCCCTTTCTCCCCCAAAATACGTCTACGCTGCAGATATTTTGAATTACGTAATAAGTATTTTTTTTTTTTCAGTTTCAGACCAGGGGCTAGATCTACATTTTCTTATAAAATCATAAATAAAACAACAGGATTTGTAATTGTAATAACATTTGTATTGACAGTTCCTTATAATTAAAACATTGTCGCAATCATTCTTCGCGGGGAGGGTATTCTTGGAATGAACGACGCTATATTATGTACGCTTGTTTAGAATTAGGTCAATGCAACAAATCAATAGACTAGGCGTAGGTTTAGCACTGAAGCATTGGAGTTAGAAATCTTTGACTACAGAAGCTGAGCCAACGAAACGAACTAAATTTTCTAGATTTGTTAGCAGAGCAATGTCGGAAAACGAATGCTCATCGGCGTCTAAAAAACGCTGCGGAGTGACCAGTAGTTACCCAAATCAATGTGACAAGAAATCGAAACCTGATATGTAAGTCCATATTTTAAAAAAAATTAAAGGTTATTGATGATCTACTACTCCACTACTACTCTACTACACACGGACACTAAACTAACACTGGAAAAGTTTTTAATATATTAGATAATATTACAGAACATTGACCTACTTTATTTTAAATCTAAATTTATGGCTCACTTATTTAAAGTTGTATTCATAAGATAATATATTTATTATTATTGTACATGTCTAGTAAGTCATAAAAATTGCGAATCATAAACAAATATCTTTAAAATTTAAACCGAAACGACAAAATGTTGAAAACATAAACATGCCGGCCCGATTACTCATTAAGTATTCACAGTTTTAAGGTGAAAAGTTCAGCGATCGTACCAATTTTATAAAGGGTGATTAAATTATGTATTTTTTTTAGAAAATAGATTTTTTAATCGGCAAAAAAGGTATACCCTTTTAAATTGAACTGTAGTTTTAAACACCAAAATGTTTAATCAAAGAAATTGATTTATAAAAATATAAGGCATGAAAACTATATATTTCAATTATATTTTATGAAGCTTATCCTCCTTAATTCAGACTAGTCCAATGTATTGTGGTATAAATTAAGCCGTGAACGCGTGTCAGATCCTTTCTGAGTTGATAGGGTTTTACTCTTAAGGCTGTGAAAAGAATAATGGCACAGTGAGTGAGATGAGAGACCTCTTAACGTATTTTTATCCAAATAAAAAAAAAATACACTCTTGGCCTTGAGTTTGAAACATACATTGAACATTGATACAATGGAAACTTTATTTTTTAGGCTAGTCCTGTTGGTAGACCTGTAGAACCTTTAGAGATCAGAGACATTCAGAATAGGCCTAGACAAAAAATCTAGGCTTGCTATAGTTACATATAGTATAGATAGTATAGTATAGACTACCTAATAAGTAATAAAGAAGAGAGGGAGTAGCCAACTTGCATATAGATCTCAATAACACAAAAGACAATAGTATATTAAGTAATAATAATATATTATGCTAATCTATGTATTAAATATAGTTAGGCCTATCTAGATCTAGTTGTACTTCATATTCATAGCCATAGGACATAGGAAGTAGCCTAAATAGTAAATACTCAATAAATACTATCATTCAAGCTGTATCCTTAGGACTGAATTAATAGGCCAGTTTAATATGCCTGGATCTATCTGTATGAAGATCAGTGTCTACATGATACATCATATAATTTTCTTATTTTAACTTTATTAATATTAGTTGGTGTTGCAACAACATATTGTCATTATTATTATTATATTATTAGTTTATAAATTTACCGTTTCTATAATCATCAGAGAAGGCATTATCCTGGGATATGGTAATCCTCTACTTGACATTTCTGTTCAAACTGACACAGAATATTTAAACAAGTAAGATTTTTCTTCTTAGAAATTTTTAATGTAACTATTTGTTTCCTTTCTTAGACACATCACAGTCAGAATGTTGCCTTTCTTTGACACATCACAGTCAGAATATTGCTTATCTATCCAGCCATATACATAAAAACTCTGTTTCAGATGATATAGCACACTGTAGTGTAGTATATCTAATACTAGACTAATACTTACTACTTAAACTATCTTTTTCTTTAAGCTGTAACTCCAAAACTGATACCATAAAAAAAATTACTAGGCCTAAATACTGTAATTGGATGCTTAGCTCTAGTTTTTTTTTTTTTTTTTTTTTATGGGATCAGGTTTAACATTAAAAAATCTTATTTCTATTACGCTTAATGAAATAATTTAGTTGGCCTTTAAAATCCTTTAAAAATTTTTCCTGTTAGATATGACTTGAAAGCTGACAATGCTATCCTGGCTGAAGACAAGCACAAACCAATGTAAGTTTTAAATACTAGTTTTATACCTAATATGATTATATATTATATAATGTTAAACTTATCAGAATTAGACCTGCCACTTTTAAAGGTCAATTGGAAAGTTTCTGTTTACCTGTATGCTTTAATAAGATAAACAATTAACAGGTATGCAGAGTTGGTAGAAAAATACAAAGATGTTGAATTTGTGCCAGGTGGAGCTACTTTAAACGTAATGAGAGTTGCACAGGTAATGTATAAAATGCATTCTCTTTTAAGTGTCATCGATTTAGTGATGACATTCACAAAAAACTGAATTATTGACCTCCAGTCAAAGACTTCTACTTTGGACAAAACTCCTTGTATATTGATTAGTATAAGTCTGTTTATTTGAAATTTAAAGTGTATCTCTGAAATTTATCACAGCTTGTCTCCCCTTTCCATAATGACATATCATAAAAGGGGGACCCCTTACAATTTAAGAGAAGAAAAACTTCATTATTTGATTCTTAAATTATACTCTAATGCTTTTCTTGTGGTTAAATTTTTATAGTTTTTAAATGGCAATCGACAGGATTGGTACTCTGAATTTAGGCATGGCTGTTGTACAGTTTTTGCTGGTATTAACATCCCTGTCCTGACCCCAACACAGTTATTTCAAAACAAAATTAATACAATTTGGAAATGCCCTGCCACCATTCATCAAAGTACTCAGTTTTATTTTAAAGGTAGAAAATTATCCGGACCATCTAAACAAAAAAGAATTTCTAATTTTTCAGAAATTATTAAAAGTTCCCAAGGCAACATCTTTTCTAGGATGTATAGCCCACGACAAATTCGGAGAAATTCTCACCAAAGCTGCACAGGATGCAGGTGTCAATGTCAAATTTCAGTACACAGATAAAGAGCCTACTGGAACATGTGCAGTTATTTGCACAGATAAAAACAGGTGAATTTTTTTTCTTGAATTTTGAGACAATGATGATCTTTCTTTAATATTGAGATACATTTTATAACCAAAGCATTTTGTAATAGTAAGCTAATTTATTAGCAATAGATGGTTGCTTCATTGGTGTTGCAATTTAACATAGAAACCAATTTATAAGTATAATTATAATTTTTGTTTTCGTTATTTTTTATTGTATTAGTCACAAAGTACACACATGTTTTGAGTACTTATTTCTGTTGTTTTTATTTTCTTAGGTCCCTTGTAGCAAATTTAGCTGCAGCCAATTGTTTTACAGAAGATCACCTCGATGATCCCGATATCTGGGCAACTGTGGAGTCTGCCAAGTATTTTTACTTTGCTGTAAGTTTGTTTTAGGTTACAGCTTTTATTTTCTCCCCTTGGCCAGTGAATCTAGAAGATTCTTCTCAGATTTGGACTTTTTGTGCTTGTCTTGATCGCTGTTAAGGTCTTGATATCTTCATCATTTTCTGAATTACAGTTTTTTTTAAAAAAAGTTAATAGTTATTCATTCAGGATATTTGCACAAATTAATCTCCATCAAACTTTTATCTAGGGGTTTCCTTTGACAGTGTGCCCAGCAGCTATGCTCAGAATTGCCAAACATGCTGCACAAAACAACAAAGTTGTGTCAATGAACATGTCTGCTCCATTTCTCTGCAACTTTTTCAAAGACCCAATGCTTCAATTGTTACCCTACACTGACTATTGGTTTGGTAATGAATCGGTGAGACTCTTTTTTTTCAATTCAAACTTTAATTAATTAAATCTTTGTTTTGTAACAAAATTGTTATACTATATCTTGTATATATTTACAGGAATGCTTAGCGTTTGCTGAAGCTAATAAGTTAGAAGTGAGTATGAATTAGTACTGATTTTAAGTTTTTTCCCAAGTTACACTTTAATTTAAACTTTACCTCTGTGAGAACTGAAGGTTTTTAATTTGGCTTCTGGTGATTTTTCCAGACAACAAATATAGAAGAAATCGCCAAAAAGATTGCAGGTTGGGATAAAGTCAACAAGTCAACTCCTAGAACTGTTGTAATCACACAAGGAAAGGATCCTGCTATATCTGTTGTAGGTAAGTTGTGGTGTAATGAACAGTTTGATATAGTTCATTTTTTCCCATTCAATTTATAACAATACTACTATGTGTAGAAATAGTTTTGCATGTTTTACAAGTTCTTCTTTTTAAAATGCAAGATGTGATATTGGTAACAGCATTACTACTCACTGGAGTATGTTACTCACTGAGCCTTACTTTTGTATTCATTTTATTTTTGTTCAGCTAGAGTAACAAATATTATGAATTGCATGTCATCAATTTAGGCAGATGATGTGTGAAATAATTTTTTTTTACTTATTACACAATTTATCTTATATTTGTCAGTTTTCACTAGATATTTGAGAATTACACATTTACTATTTGTTGATTTACATTGTATTAATGATTTTATTTTCACAATAGATGGTAAGGTAAAAGAATATCCTGTGATATTAATCAACCAAGAAGACATTGTGGACTCAAACGGTGCAGGGGACGCTTTTGTCGGAGGTACTTGCTTTAGTCCAAAACTACGCACCTAGATACTTATCTTTCTAGTTAGGATCCTAGACTTTAAAATACATATATATTTTATTGGTGGTTGCTACTTTTTTTTATAGCTAAAGTAAACCCCACATGATTTCCTGTACATAATTGAAAAATTGACCTATAGATGTTTACATAATGAAATTAATACCTTTTTATTTTTTAACTAAAAGCTTTTCTTTCTGTTAAAGGGTTTTTAGCAAAACTGGTTGAAGGTGGTTCTCTGGATGAGTGTGTGGCCAGTGGACACCAAGTTGCTAATTTGATCCTACAGAGTACAGGCTGCACTTTCCCTGAGAACAAGCTCATCAATTAATTCCTCTCATGTTGATAATGACATTCAAATTGTTCAGCACTTCACTATGGTTAAGACTACTATATATGTAACTTTGGGCAAAGATGCTTTTATTTTTTCCTGGGATCAAATATTTTAATGCTTCAAATTTAGCATAAAAAATGTATTAAAAAATATATTCTTTTAGTAGAATGAGAAGCAAAATTTTAAAATTTAATGGCCAGTAGTGTTAAACCTAACTGATGATTATGTACTAAAAATCAAGTGATTTTTTTTTTTTTTTGCTGACTAATACTCAAGTCATGAGGCATTACTTAACTTAGACATTATGTGCATACAATCCTAGAATCTATGTTGATTTTCAAATGTTGCTTTTTTACCATACAATTTTACAACTGGGCATGTGGCATTTCTCTCGTACAAATTGCCATTCAATATCAGCCTATTTTAATTTTAACAAATTTAAAATCAAATTTTGATGTAGCCAGAACTCATTGGTGACAAATTATTTAATCAGAAGTCTCATTTAAGTAAATAATTTTGTTGTTGCTTTAGTGCAATTTTTTAATATGGTTATTTTATTTTATTTAAGAACTCTCTGGTCTGGTTTAGAAAGTAGAATATCTTACTTCTATTTTTTTTATTCCCATGCCATTTAATACACTTCTATTATTTGTTACAAATATTGTTAAAAAAATGTAGATTTAAAAGGTTTTTTTTGTAAACAATATACTTATCCAGTCACAAGCAATAAGCAATCTTTCTTAATTTTTTAAAATTGCATTTTACACATAATCAACAGTTGTTGGCAATAATTGTGCCTTTAAAAGAAAACTTACAAACAAGAATTTAAATCAACGTGAAAGGTTATGTTGTATATTCCAGCACCACATACTATTATTATCTCATTTATTTTAGTTATTGCTTGAATCCTTCAAACAGCATTTTTTATATCCTAGCAGCTCATATTGTAACCATAATACAAGAAACGAAACAACTCTCAAAATCCATGAGCTTTCTGGACAAGGAATGATTTTTAAAAAGATAAATTACTAGAGGTGTGTTTAAAACTGGAATGTTATATTTGAAAAAATGCATTTTATTTTGAATACTGTGTTGATTTTTAAATGATGGTTGTATAAATTTGTTATATCCTTTTTGGTTGCTGTGTAATTTTTATTTTGTATGTAACACTATCAGACCAACCGTGTTCCTACTAGCTGATAATCTAAAAGATCTCACTGAACATTTAAATACATCCCATTTGTTGAAAGTTAGAACTTTGTTAGCGTTAGTGGGATTGTAATGGGGGTCCCTGTGCCCTTCAGGTCATTGTGTTAAGATGGTCTAAAAATAATGTAGTTTTGATTAATTATTGAATTATTGTTATATTTTAATATATTTTTTAGTGTATAATGAAACAATAAAGTGACATTTTTAAAAAAAGGCATATTTGAAGTTTAACGAATACTTCCCGTTGTGTTGTCATCTGAATTTTTAAGCTTGCCAAACTAAAATCACTGAAAGAGCCTTAAAATGTTTTCTTCATGTTGGCTCATTAAAATGGCGATTAGTAGGATTAGGGAAGAAAAGGCAAAAAAATTATTGGGAAGAAAATAGTTAAGCCAAGTTAATTCTTACCCACTGAACCATCATATTCTCATACAGTTGAGTTACTCCAAAAGCGTTGGCTTTAAGATAAAAACACTTTCCATGGAAGGGGAGTGGCTGGTTAACTTAAAGTTAGATAATGTATAATCTCAAGTTGTTAAATACAAGCTTAACATAAAACCAGGCCTGCAGTACACGTTATAGCCTCTAACCAAACATTTTACTCTTCATTCTGTTTCACCAGTGTTTACTTTGTTTCGCCAGTTGTCCTAAATCACAAGGTTATTCTAAATCTTACTCCTTGTATGTTATAATGGGCCAATGGCTTAGATGAATGTTGTCTGTCAATAGTTGTCTAAATTTGAACCATTATTGAGTTGGCTAGTATTAATTTTTTTCAAAATTAAATTGAATGCTTTATTGGCGCAAAACGACTCCCTCCATGCCTTAGATCTAAACACTAGCTTTTTTGTTTGGGATTGTGCACATATTACATAAGGGTAACGAGTGATTTATCATGTTATATTGTTTTATATGGGATAGGCGGTGGTAAAGACTCCTATTATAACACCGCCTTTGGTTTTCTTTATTATTTCGCAACTATTTCTTGCATGAAGGACGATTCCGCTGGCTTACAGTATACTGAGTATACCTGTTGTAAAAAAAAAAGCCTGTTTAAAATAGAATACATAGGGTCGGAAAAATAGAGAGCTTACAGACGGACGGTAGAATGTAATCCCCTCCCCACCTAAACACCCCCTTGTGTACGCCACTTCAGACACGCGAAAGATACTCGTCCCCATACAATTTCAGAATGTTATGTTTAATTTTTCTTAGAACCAACTATACTGCCGGTATATCAAACAGCGTAGCGTGTAATTTCACTTCAGCCAAATCAATTTTAAAAAATACACAAATAGCATCTGAACACACGCACGCGAGCTTTGCTTAAAAAGAAATGACTTTCAAATTTTAAAAACTTTTTCTCTTAAAAAAGCCAATCTTTTACTTTTAAACAAACAATGTACCGCTTTCTCCCCGCCCACATACACAGCATCCAGTACAGTTTTTGTGTTACTTCACAAAGCCGCTCTTGATGACACACACACTTGGTGAACTGTGGCCCAGAAAAAAGTTGTGACACAGCTCATTGATTGTGTTGATAGGCCCACAGCTCCGACACGATACTGTGAGCTAGGTCATACTGCCGGTGTATCTTATAGAAATGACAGGTATGTTAAGTTAAATTTATGTCCAATAATAAATATTATTTTAAATGTTTTAGTAAGAAGGAAAATGTACAATAATAGAATAGTCTTAGCATCGATGATTTTCAAAAAGATTATTAACCGATGCTTATTTCATAAAGATCTAGATCAGTTGGAGAATCGCAGTTTCATTTATTTATAGATCATTATTCATTGAACGAATTAAATTTGCCTATGACCTAGCTGTTAATTCGGCATATAATTATAATAGAAGTTAGACACATCCTGAAGCAAAGGTAAACACGCAGGCTATATTTTTGTAGTCATGATTGTCCTATTTCATGACCTTTAACCCAGGGATTCTCACAATTAGTCAGTTCATTGAACACAATGTGAAAACCACATTCATTATTTGAAATAAAAACTCATAAGGCCTAAGTTAAAATTTTGATTATAGACACTACAGTTGGTAAGATAAGTATACATGTTTTACCATAATTATAGACCCAGGCCTAGTATAGTTGCATCCTTTGGAGGACCTCGGTCAAATAAGCTGTTTTCAATTATCATTCTGATTAAGCTATCGATTACTATTCAGTTCTAACAAAAAATGGTACGTCAGAAGTGACAAAGCATTAACCGTTAAATTTTAAGATAACTAATTGGATGAATACCTGGTTTTTTTTTAAAGTTTGGTGCATAGTTATCAGGAATATTAGTGAACAGTATTTCTTCCAGACTTTTTTCTCCGGGAGGGGGGGGGGGGGCACTTGAAATTTTTGGGGGGTGGGGGGCGGTAGACTTTCTTTCTAACTCTTTTAGTGAAAGTAAATAAGCACTACCTAATTGGGGAAAAGAAAGAACAGGGGTTTTTCTAAGGGAGGTTGAAGCAGATGGTCTTTTTCGTGTGACGATAGGGGGTGGGGTGGGCAGAGGCGTAGCTAGGGTAGGGCGGGGAGGGCGGCCGCCCCGGGCGCCGACCCTAGGGGGGGCGCCAAAAGGGGTAGAAAAAAATTATCAAAGTTCATTTTAAGCTGCAGTTTTGAATTATAAACAAAGTAAAGAAATTTAACGGCTGAGAGCCTTTGCATACTGATTTAACTGTTTTCTACCTTGATTGTGTAACTGTAAAACGTATATCCTTAAGAAATAGTGACCGGAAAAACCGCTTTCCAGCTTTCCTAGATGGGGGGGGGCGCTTTTTCGAAGACTAAAATCGGAAAATTTCACACCAGATTAAGGAATAAATAAACGATATCACTCAGAAAAGAAACCCATTGAACTAAAGCGCATTTTACGATTGTGTAACATTAAAACAAGAGTTAGTGACGTTTAAAATCCGCTCTACCATTTTTGTCCAAGATGGTTGGGGGGGGGGGGGGCGCTTTTTACCAACAAAAACCGCAGGATTTGTACTGGATCGCTTACTAGATAACTCTTTTAACACTTAGAAAAGAAATCAATTGTGTAATGTACGATTTCACTACCCAGTTTTGATGAGTAATAACGCGACTAGTTCTTTAAACGATTCTTACGATTATCTCAACTTCATCGTGAGAGATCAGATACTTTTACTTGATTTGCATTACATCTTGCCCGAATCACTGTATTAAAGAGAAATCAATATCACGGATCCTTGAATCGCTATCCGATCAGTAAAATAGCTGACTGTCGGAGCGTGTGGTGGAAAGCGACGCTCTTTGCCTAAATTTTAAGAGAGAAGAAAATTAGTATATTGTACTAATTATTACTTTGTTCAACTTAACTGATAATTCAAAATTGTAATATAGGCCTACAATTATCGAAATTGTTCTAAAGATACGACCAAAAGTATTTTAACTAAGGCTTGCACATTCTACAAAATACACTTTTAAGCAGTGGTTCTTAACTTTTGGAGTACCGAACCCCACCAGTTTCATAAGTGCAATCATCGAACCCTTCTTAATAGTTGTATCGTCCACACAGACAAAATCCGATCGTGAATCATAAAAAGACTGTGCTAAACGAATTAGCACCGCTACAATTTTAATTTTTTTCTGGCATTACTAATCATCATTTTTAAAGAATAATGCATCTTAACGGGAATTTTATTGGCGTCGAGTGAAGTTTTAGGGAACGACAATCAGCGTAATTTGTTAATTTTATTCTAGACTGTCGCACAGACATACACACACACGTATATATATATATATATATATATATATATATATATATATATATATATATATATATATATGGGGGGCGCCAAACTGAAAGTTCGCCCCGGGCGCCGGGAGGGGTCGCTACGCCTCTGGGGGTGGGTTACTTGACTTAGTCCTCTTTGCTCCTTCTTATGGGACATAGGGCCACCACTTTTTTCTTCGATCCCCGGCTATTAATTTTGCAATCTCACAAGACATCCCGCTGGCTTCATTTCTTCGAGAAGAGTCCGCCTCTAGGTCTGTCTTGGGCGCACTTTTTTCTGCTTTCCCTGGGGGTTCCACTCAAGCGCTTGGCGTGTTACATCTGTGTGAGCCATTCGCAGCGAGTGTCCCACCCAGCGCCACTTCCTCCTTATTTGCACTGTCATAATTTCTCCTTAATTTCAAATCTGTCTAAAGTCAAAGGCAATTGTTCATGAAGGTCTGTATCTTCAATGTGCTTGCCTTGGAGACTCCATGTCTCTGCTCCATATAGCAAAACTGCCTTGACATTTGAGTTGTGTTGGAGATGGCTGAATTTTTCCATATGGGTCGCATAACTGTGAAAGCGCAGCGGGCTCTATTAATTCTAGTATGTCCTCCTCTGTGCCTCCCGATATGCTGATCTTGCTACCAAGGTAGACAAACTCTTCCACATCATTTACATGTCTTCCGTCTATTGTCACTGGGGCCTCCTGGTTATTGTTGATTCTCATTAACGCCCGCCACCCAAAAAAAAAACCATAAAAAATGATATGAAATTTATACTTAAGTTTTGAACCCAAACTCTAGAGGGGGATAAGTTTTTATGACAAGCGTTTAAATATTCAAATGAAATGTCTAGACATAGAAGTAGGCAAAAGGTGGCGAGGCTTAATTTTCGCATTAGTGGCGGGGCTTATCTGGAATAGATCCCCACAAACCATAACCAGGATAGCTTTAACTTTTAAAAGAGCTAATCACATATAGGCGAATTTTTGTCCATTCTGTAATGCTGCCAATTCCAAAACTCTACAAACGTTTTATTATTCTACCACCAGAAGCCAGACCAAACCTGACCTACGTTGTCGCAGTGGCTGCGGGCGCAGGACTGGTGACCTTAGGCCTCTACTGGTTGAGGAAACATTGCACATCGTGTAAGAACCTGCCTATCAACCCGTCCATCAGGAAAAATGAAGCCAAAGTCAGTGACGTGTTTGACATCGAAGATTTATTAAAAACCATTGAACCTGGAGGGAAAATTAGCTTGTGCCGGTGCTGGAGGTCAAAAAAGGTAACAAATTTTTTTTTTTTTGCTTCACTTTAGTGCAAGTATAAAATAACGGCATTTATTAGGCATGTTCAAATTATCTTTCAAACCTCTAGTGTAATTAAATATAGTAAAGAGCCACTCGTATATTTAAGGCTCAACTGATAAAAATGCCAAGGAGACAGATAAAACAATCAGCTTAGATAAGACTGAGACACTATTTAACCCTGTTGTATAATTTAAGGTTCATTATTATACAGCTAGAAAAAATATAGTGCTTGGTTTATTACTTTTTGAATTGACTTTAAACCTCATGTTATAAATGCATTAATGAGTTTATCTCAAGATTTGGGACTGTAATGGTTTCATGTGCATAGGGGGGTAATCCATAAATGAATTCACTTTTTCTTTTGACGATTTTTACCTCCCCCACACGTCGTCACAAAAGCCAGACCCCACCCCCTAAAATGACGTCACACCTCAGCCTACAACCCCCCTCAAAATTGCAGTTGCATTTTTTAAAAACATCGATATGTTTCCAAAATCTTGTCTGAGCTCGGTCAAAATAGAGTATTTTAATCAATTCCTATACTATTTATTAAAACAGTTTTCTAAAACTCGAAATAACGTCAAAAATTCGTTTTCTAACATTGCTTTTTTTTAATGCAAAAGTGACATAACGCCATCTACTCCCCCCTCACAAAGTCGCAAAATTACGGTTCGCCCCTTCATCCTACGAGTGTGACGTCATTTATGGACGACCCCATAATGGTTTGTAATCATGTCATAACTGGCCACCACATCAATATTTACCCATTCCAGTTTCCTTTCAATCCTATGTCATGATAATTTTAACTGACAAACTTTTTTCCCCCCCAGTGGCCATACTGTGATGGAGTCCATAAAGAACACAACAAATGTTCTGGTGACAATGTGGGACCAGTGAACATAGTGAGAAAAAAGGCTGCTGACAGTTGATTCTTAGTTAGCTTAGATTAAAATAACTAGCAATATTAATTTTTTTTTTTGTAAATATTTAACATTACATTGTATACATGTTTAGATTTAGATGGATATTTATTAATTAAAAATACATCTTGTCACTTGTTTAAGATTTTTTTTTACACGAATAAAAATTACTTTTCTGTTAAAATAATTGCTTTTGCTTTCTCTTTGCTGCATTTTATCCACCTTGCAATAATCTTTATAGTTGGCTAAAAATAAAAAAACTTTTGAATACTTTAAGGAGTATCAAATTTTTATTTACATGCTAAATATGGATATTTTAACTGAGCCCCTTTAACAAGAATGTTGAGTAGTATTTATCTGAACATTGACAAAACATTATGTTGAGATCTAGCTTCTGGTCTCCTAAAGTCAAAGGTTACAAATGTGGGGCAAAACAATCCATATAAAAGTTACAACTGGCACATGTAAAACTATAAATACCCAATCCTATACATCATATAAAGAATCACACTAGCTACAAAATTCTAAGGCACATATATCTAACACTAAAGTGCTGAAATAAGAACATACTACCAAACTCCTGTGTGATCTTAGTGAAATTACCCATAGTGTAAAAAATTATTGGTTTAAAAAAATGTCACAACGATGGATTCTCAAATGGATATTACACTTTCAAAGGAATAGCTTTGTGCATAGAACTTGAATTTAAATAATACATAACATGCTAACACACTTACTGTTGAACAATTACCTACAACAATTTCACTTTACATTAACATCAGCATTTAATAATTGTGCTTTAATAACTAAGCTAAAAATTAAATTGTTTAAATGTGAATCATAACATTGAGCAAACTGCACAAGCCATCTGATTAACCAATCATGTGGAGATACAAAATAAACCATTTCTTTTAAACAAAATATGAAAATTAAGGAACAAAGTAAAAATTAAGAAAGGTATGTTGAAAACTGAAATCTAAAAAAACTAAAATCTTTCTGTTTGTAAAACATACTCATACTAGTTTCATGAACAATTCACTAGTAGGTTTGTTCTGTTCTATAATGTCTAAAGAAATGATCATCACAACATTCTGTACTATTACAAATGTGGCAGGAAACTGAATGATTATGAGCTACATTTCTCCTTCTTAAAACACAAAGGACCAACATTGTCTCCTGTTTCCTGATTGTAAGCATTGTGAGATCCATCGCACATAGGGAACTGAAACAAAACATTTTACAATATTATTCAAGGGATTTGCAGATTATTTTAGACATGTTATATTTTACAACTTTTAATCATCAGATAACACTTATTTTTAGCCCACAGCTCCTCATGTTATATAATACTAAATGACTTTTATGACAACCTATCCAACCAATGAATGGCAAACAATTAGAATAAGTGAAAGTATAGAATTAAAAAAATTTAAGAACCGATAGCAAAGCCATTGAGCTAAAACAAAATTATTTCTTATGCCAAATGTGTCAACTTGTAACTTTGATTATTAAAAAAAAAGAATCAAAGGCTCTATTCCACAAAATAAGAAACCACTACCCCACAGCCCCTTCATATTGTAGCCCTAAGCTCATACAACCAAGTTTTAAAGTTGCAGGAGTTTTTAAGTAGGATAAAGATTAATTCATGACAGTTGTAAAACTGTACCTAATTAGATATAGCAGTTTAAAAAAGTCTTTACTTTTTTAAAGTATTTTTTAAAACTACTGGAATTCTAAATGACCTAAAAGATGATTAGAATAACCTGTGAATAAACAAATTATATAGTCCCTTTGAAACTCATGCACACCATTTCACTACATCAGAAATATGGAAATAGATCTTTTTCTTGAAGAAAATGGTTAAGAACAAAAAGCGGGGGTTCAGATAATGATTTGTTTACAACCCTCATGAACCATAAAAAAAAGTACCTTTTTTGATCTCCAGCAGCGGCAGTAGCAAGCATTGTCACCAACATCTTCCACGTTTACGGAGGTTACAACTTTATCTTTAGACTTGTCAATGCCAGGGTTGATCTTAGAGGGTGGCTTGTTAGATGAACGAAAACATTGCCATGCAACATACAGACCCAATGCAATGGTGGTAATTACTGGAATGTAGCTGACATCTCTACCTGTTAAAAATCAAAACTTATGTATTAAAAACAGTAAAAATGCATACACAACATTACAGTGCTTCAGTTGATTAAAAAAAAGAAATTTCCCTGCTTATGTGGTCATCCATTTATAAATATAATGAGGAGGAAGAGAAGATAGAAAAATGAAGGAGGTTTTATGTACATATAGATGTCAACATGTTGTTCATATATGCTACATAAACATAAAATGTTTATAAATCTAAATATATGTAGTGTATACATGTTTTTTTGTGTAAGTTCAGCTGAACGGTTTATTCAATTATTTAAAACAAAAGTTTTTGACATTTCTACTCATGTCCATGCACATCAACTTTGATCCCCCCAACATCATTTATGAACTACCAATTATTGTTAGTTGTATTGTTAAAGTTAGTTAGACCTTTAAAATGTTTGATCC
Organism: Physella acuta; assembly: GCF_028476545.2. Lineage (NCBI taxonomy): Eukaryota > Metazoa > Mollusca > Gastropoda > Physidae > Physella > Physella acuta. Next base: position 44,069 of record NW_026732270.1, read on the forward strand.
TCACTAATGATTATATTACATTTGGCTACATTTACGTGTCCAAAACAATAGGTTACTGAAGTTGGATGATTTTAGATACCGATGTCTGATAATAGACTCTTCCATAAAATAGGTGTGTTGGGTTGTTAGTAGTGTTGTAATCTGGACTAATTTTATGGTTTGAAATTAGGGTTAGGCGTATGGTAGGACTAGGGTTGGGGACAGGGGGCATTAACATTAGCCAACCATGTGTGTATTTAATTAACTACCAGTAACCTAACACCCCTTTTTTAAAAAAGATTCTATAATCTGACTAAAATTCCCCCCCCCCCCCCCCCCCCCCCCAAAGTTTTTATAATCACATTTTTGAATATATTGTTTTGGCCTTATATTTTATAGTCCTTATGTTTGAGAGTCAAACCTGTTATCTTCAATTAATTATTTACTTTTTCTACTTAATGTTTTTGTGTTTCAGTTGTGTTTATACTAGATAGTTTATAATAAAATACGCTGAACTGGAGGTGAACAGTACAGGAATCTGTAATCTATCGTTTTAGGTACGTAAAATTGCCCGCGACTAGTAATGTGAAAAACAGCTGACTCCTTAAATTTTAATAATTATTTCACATTTTGAGGAGGATTTATGTTTTGAAAAATACAAAAATGTTTCCTTGTTTGATTTATGTACCTGTTTTTAAAAAAATTGAATTAAAACTTTTCAGTAATAAATGAAGACTAGCGATATTTCCAACAGATGCAACCATGCTCATTTACTATAGCAGCCATCGTGTTTATTTTTTAAAATTGTAAACTTATAGCGCAAGATTCAGGGGAAGCCACTCTAACTTACAGATGGCAGCTTTTTATATAGCAAATCCTGCTCGCAAACACTGCTGTTTAAAGTTAATTTCTTGCCTATATTTATATATTTAGTATTTAGCTATTGATTTAGATTTATTTTTCATTTATCTATAATATTTGACACAAATATATCACAATATAGTATAGTATATACTTCTATTAAAGCCTTGACAATGAGGTAGAATCTAACTTTTTCGTACATTAATAGCCGCAGGCGATTTTAAAATTACCCAGGAATCTGCAATGATTAGTAATAGTAGAAGACAATAAAAATAAGGCCGATGCTAGCCGGAATAAAATACGCATGCGCAATGGAGAGAAACTACGACTTGCCTTTGCGGCGATGTTTTCGATTGGTACTGCGCATGCGTGTGTTTACAACCGCAGAACCCTAACACCAACCCTATGGCCTAATCCTACCCCTAACCCTCATTCTAGCCCTAACCCTAGCCATAGGTCACTGCGCATGCGCAGAGCTATCTTTTGCCAACTAAGTGGAGACGTTGGGGAGAAAAATCTTCTTCCGAGTAGTCACTTCTTCGTAAAAATAAATACTAAATTTAAATTAAAAATGGAGTTTCTAGATCTATCTAGATCTACCATACTTAATGGGAGGCGAGCGAGTTGACGAGATTCCGTCCCCAATGTTGTTGACATGGAATAAAAACGTGCTTTTTAGATTTAGACCGTAAAAAAAAAAAAAAAATAAAAACTTAAGCCTAAAATTAATTTAGAAATTTTATATTTTTAGAATAATGCTATAAAAGTTGCAAATCCAGAGAACTTGAAAATAATTTGTTGAGTTTAAGGGCTACATTTCTATTTATTTTCATCAAGCCTAAGTTATAACCGGATGTTTCACTTTCGTAAGACAAATATTGATTGGCTGTACAGTAACTTAGTGATCGATAACTATTTGTTTACAAAACTTTGCAGATCAAGTTTTTAAATAATAATGCAAATTTAAAACCCCATGACCTAGTTTTCTATTTATTGTACAATAAAATCAATGGCGGCCTATCCAATAGCAGGATGCCATTGTTTATGTCGCCATTACACGTGAAAACCAAATTGTTTTTGCTTTTTTTTAAATTTTTATTTAGTTACCGAAAATATTATAAACATCAAATACATCCAATCTTTAGTAAAGTCCGAAAAAAACCAGATAGACAGGATTTTATAACCATATTAATTGTAACTACGCTGTGCATGATTTTTAAATGAATTTATACACCTCTCAAATATCTTTGAGAGTTTTTCTCGCTCGTGTCCATTGTCGACAGTGAACAGAGTACATAGGCAATATATATTCTTGCTATCTAGAGTCTAGATCTAGTAGACATTCATCACACTGTTGTTATTGCTTATTGTATTATTATTCGTGTTGAAGTTGTTGAAACAGCCTGACAGCAAGTACTTGATTTTTTGATGATTCAAATCAATCAGATCAGATGGCTGGGCGATTGGATTGTGTGATTGTTTTAATTAAAATAATCTAATGTAGAGTTAGACTAGAACTAATTAAAATTTACCTCCAATTTCCAAACCCATTTTACTTTCATTGAACTATTATAATCTCAGAAAAAGTAACTAGATTTACAGATTTAATGTAAATTCGGCTTTTATAAAACGTCTTTGACTTTTCTTTCAGTTATTCAATGTTTTGAAAGTCATATGCCAGATTTATTTCCACTTCCACGAATTCTATGCCAAAAAAAAAAACGGCCACTAAGTCTACTAAAAACATATTTGAAACAAATTTGTTATAGGACCAGACCTAATTAAAATGCTCTTAAGTAACATTGTTAATCATTGATGAATCCCTAATGTTTATAATTCCTGTTAGGCCCATTAAAAAAATAATATAATAGGCCTACAACAGCAAGCCCGTTTTTCAAGGGGGGGGGGGATTAATATTTCAACATAATATTTTAGGTCAATGATATGTTTTGAAGTTTAATCTAGACATACTTTTTTATAACAAAATGGTTAAATGTTAGCTTTTTCTTTTTAAACTATTCCTAACTACCATACCCTAAATCTTACCTGTAAATTAAAAGAAATAAGAAATCGTGATCATACTCTCCTTCCTGGCAGTAAACTTATTAAATACGCAGTTTGATACAGCCCCTACACAAGAATGAAGAAACACAAATTAGGAAAAAGAATAAAAAACTCCCACCCTTCTCAAATAAACAAGCAACACCCTAGTTCAGGGTTCGGCAACCTTTTGAGGCGGAAGAGCCAAAAATTAAAATTTACATGATTTCCCAGTTTTCAAAGAGCCACTAACAATATTTTGTTTTCAACATTATGGTTTTTGATTAAGATTAGATAAATAGATTTAAAATAAATGGGTTTAAGTATGAAACAAAATTCATATAAACACATACACATTTTTTCGCACAAAACATAAGTATTTTAGCCAGCTCTGCTAGGATAATAAAATCAAAATTATACAACTATAGCACTATCCCTACCCAATTTAGAAGCTAATAACTAACTAACGGTAGACTTTCTTCGGGGCGGACACTGTTAAAAGTATATATTTTCTATATAAATTATATAAATTTCATTTCCCGAAGAGATGCCTGGAAGAAACTCTGCTAACAAATTCATCTATCGCACCCTAAGTGAAATCGCTTTTAACTCTGATACTAACTTTACATTATATGAAAATTTATGATGTAACGTTGTTACCACACAAAAAAAAAAAAAAAAAACCCAAGGAAAACAAAAATAAACAGATAACTTTTGTAATGAGAAACAAAAATAAAACACGCACTTCCCTCCAGAGCCGGCGTTAGGGGTACGCGGGGCATATGGCCAACCATCCGCGCGGGGGCCTTATATTTTTCCATTGGTGTTTAAAACATGTACAGTGAGGCATTTTTTTTCTCAACGCGAATTAATATTTTAACGATATATATGGTATTTTAAGCTGCTTATCGATGTCGTATTAACATAAAGACACTGATTAACAAATAATTTGTTTACTTAGAAGTGCTTTTGAAACGTTGCTTGTTTATGTTAAGGCTTTTTGTTTTGAAGAATAAAAAAAATAAAACAGATATAAAGTTCGAGACACGCATTTAAGAGACGATGAACGTCAGCTTCATACCTGATTTTTTACATTAATGTTTATTTATGAAAATCTTACCAGTACGTTCACAAAGATCTACTTTTATTGCCTTTCGTGAGGAAAATTCCATGATTACATTATTTACATCATCATAGTCCAAACTGGAGGCTATATCTTTTTCTATTGACAGAATCGACAGACAGCAGAGCCTGTCTTGGGGCATAAATGACTCGAGGATTCATTATTACCGTCACCACCATAAATTTTAATGATGATAAAC